>NC_081573.1:38388388-38431816 GCF_022355385.1 Mustela nigripes
TTTTTGGTGGGATCCTTGTCTGGTTTTGGGATCAAGGTGATGCTGGCCTCATAAAATGAGTTTGGAAGATACTTTAAATCTGTGCAGCTTATTGCATGTCAAAGACAAGTCAATAACATTTCTTGGAAACAAAATAAAATGTATTTGGCAAGAACATTAAGGGACACAAGAGCAAAGCATGGATTCCAGCCAGCAAAACAAATTCAGTAGCTCAAGTAAGGAATTACAGTGGTTCAGATCAACATGGAAACATAGGGAGCAGAGCACAACACATTAGTTAGGAAAGCCAGTATGGTGTTCTGATAGATTGGAGGTGAGGTGTGAAGGAAAGAAAAGAGTCCTGAATTACTCTAAAATGTTTGCATGATTATTTAAAAAAAGACAAAAAGAGAGAGAGAGAAATGTGGATAAGACCAACTGCACGAAAGCGGGTTTTATTTTGGGCATTTATCAGGAGTTCCAACTTTTGAGCAGTTAATTTTGCATGCTAATTAGACATTGAAATGAAGATATTTCAAAGACATTTGGAACTATGTGTCTGAAGTTCAAGAGCGAGGTCTGGATGGCAGATACAAAATTGGCAGTCAGAATAGAAAAATACAGCGATAAAAATAATAGTCATAATAGCTACTAGCATGTATTGAGTGTTTATGGGGTGCCAGGATAAAGATAAATATTTTAGGCCCATTTCATTCAATCTTCTCTGAAGCCCTGTAATGTCAGTATATTGACTTTGGCCCATATCTTCAGATTAGTAAACTGAACTTTAAAGCAGTTAAATTGTCCAGATTGGTAAATGGGAAAGAAAGAACCCATGACCTATCTCTCTGAATCCAAAGACTGAATCTTTAACCCTTAGACTGTTCGTTACCTACCACAAAGCAAATACTTCCTTCAACACCAAATGGGGATAAGTGCATAGATGTATGGCTGAATGGAAAGCATGTGAGAACTAATTTGTTTAAATCTAAACAAAACAGCTGTTAGCAAAGTGCACCAACTGCTCCAAGAAGGCAAGGGAAAGAACAATCAATTCTGACTGAGGAGATCTGGGAAGTCAACATAAAAAAAGAAAAAAGAAGAAGTTAGAATGAGTGCTACAAATAATGGGATGTTGCTAGGTATAAAAACAAGAACATGGCAGGATAGATGCAAACACAGTGGAGCAATGACTTAGACATTAAACGGCCCGTCAATAACAGATAGAAATAAAGAGTGGGATCTGGCTGGGCAGTCCAGGCACAGAGAGAAATGGTGGGAGATGCATTTAAAGAGGTCTGTGGGAAGCCAGGGCTGCAGTGCTTAGCGTGATGTGTTAATGCAATTCTCTGAGACCTGCTGTAGTCCACCGCTGGAGCCTGGAAGGGAAGACTGTATATTGGTGACACACTGTCATATGTAGAGAATATGATTAAATAAAATCTATGACCAAATGACTCTTTAAAACCCAGAGACGTTCCTTGCAACTGTCATTCACTGATTGATTCCTGATAAAATTAGGAGAATGTGTCACATAGAACATATATCTTTTAAGATTTCTGATTGCACCTTACCATAACTGTAATTACTAATTTCTTTGAAGGGAAATATGAGATGTTCAAGATCTTACATCTGCGTATTTAGCATAATGCTATACTTTTTGAGCTAATTTTTCTTTGTAATAGGACAGATTTCTGCTACCATATTAAAATATATTAAAATACATTATTGTATAGTAAACATACCAACATACTGAATATTTTGGGAACTGGAATGACCTCAGGAGTTTCCTAGAGCCCTTTTTCCCCTATTTTCCCCATTTTTAAGATGAATGCACTGAGACTCAATAAACAATGAAGTCATTAATAACTGTGGAAATCAAAGTCATCAAGGAAAATAGTAATTTTCCACTATTCAAATTTTCTCAGAATAAGTTTCTTCTCTGACCTGGATATAGGCAAAGTGAACCTCATCCAGTTCCTATGATTGAAATATCATGGAAGCTACTTAATGGGGCCTACAATATACATGTATTGCAAAGTCATTTCCTGTGCTTGAAATGGTCTATAAATAATGAAAATAAAATAAAATAAAAATTAAGCTGGTTGGCTAGTTACTAATGCTGGACACTGTGCCGTAGAAATACAGGCTTTTTTTTTTTTTTCTTAAAAAGAATTATGTTTGTAGAATTATGGATATTGTGTCCTTGAATTCTTGCCACGACATTATGATGTAGTTTTCTTAAGTATTCTCATTTACGTATTATGTAGGAAGAATCTCAGATTATAAAACAACATTCATGATCACAGGACACGATCTCTTTATTCACTGCGATGGTAGTCTTCATAGCCCAGTTTCAAAGATAACTTTGTTCAATAACTCTAACCTCTTCTATATTTTGTGAATAAAAATAATCCCTTCTTTTTGTTGGAAAAATAGCCAAGAAAGTAAAGGCTAGGAGTACTATTTAAATTTTTGTATAGTATTTATATTTTTATTCCCATTATAATTCTCAAAAGCTAAGCAATTCATGACCCAGAGTATGGAGATACTGAAAGAACCATTTCTCGCTTTTCCACCTGGACTCTCTTTTCTATTTGGTCAAGCTCAGTATTCATGAATGTCAGTTTTGTGGCAGCTATATTGTAAATATTCTGCAGTTTTACTGTTCTTTTTTATTATTAATTTTTATTTTTTCAGTGTTCCAAGATTCACTATCTATGCACCACACCCAGTTTTACTATTCTTATTTTGGTTTTTTTTGTTGTTGTTGTTGTTGCTTTACAAAAGGGGTTACATGAGTACATTATGTCATATTATATTATATATAACCACAAAATTTACTAAGCTCACTTACTTTCACTGTTATTTACCATTTAACAGTGGCATCACAACTGTATCCTTTGATAATAATTCCACTGGTAAAAGATTATTGCACACATAATTGGAATTGCACAATGGTTTAAAATTTAAATAAATAAAGAGAAATGAGCACATGTAACTTACCTCTCATTAAGGGCCAAGCATGAAACAGCCCCCACTTGCATTTCCCCATAAGGAAATCTGTGAGGCCTAATTTTTGAGGAAAAAAGTACATAAAAAATGATGAAATAAAAAATTTTAATTGATTAATGCATTTACTAGATTGAGTAATCACATGAAGTAATGATTTAAAGACATTTGTATTTTTCTCTGCAGAGTCCAAAGTACAATTCAGAACTGATATGAATATTCCTAAATTGGAATTGAGAAATTTTGAATTTATTTACACACGAAGTGTAGATTTACCAGAGTTCCAGATAAAGATTTCTACTATCTTCACATTTTGTTTTTTGCATCTGAAGGGTAGGTGCATTGTTCTTGCCTTCTCTGATATAATTTTTCCCATTGGTAGAAGTGGAAAAGTAGTGTCCCTGACTCCTCAGATGTTACACGGACAACACAGACCTTGGATGGAATGCTGGTCGGTCACATGTCTGCAAGGAGAGCTTAAAGGTATGGGGAGCTACTAGAGTGGGGCAGGGGTGAGGGTTGCTGGGGAGAACAGTCAGGTGAGACAATGCAGAAAGGAAACCAATAACAAAAAATGAGAAAAGGTAGGCAGAGAAAGATTTCTTCTTGTTGTTGTTGTCCTTGCTGATGGTGTTCATATCTTTTACCTTCTCTTAAAAAATGAAAACATTTATGCTTTTTGAAGCAAGAATCCTGCCACTCAAGAAATAACTATTCTAAATATATGAGACCACTTGAGGGCACTGTGGCATTGCATTTTGGTCAAGTGACCTTTGAAAACACAACTCAGGTTTTTCAAAACCCAGGATAAGCACACACAGGTACTCTAGGGTAATGTCTGTACATGAAGATGGGCATAGCTGTGTGGACATATAAATCAGTTAGTGCCCCACCGAGGCAGCTCCAGGACCAGAGATTGCATTCCACATCCAGCCTTCACTATGTGCTTCGGAGATTTCCTATACTGGTTGCTCAGGCTGAACTATGATATTATGATTTTCCAATTGCAGTGATAATGGATCATTTTTGGCATTTCTTACTCATTAGAATCTGTGCCAGTGTGATGGATTAATTTAGGGGCATTTTCTGTCCTTGGTATAATCATTGGGAAGGGAATGAGAATGGCTGCTGCACATTACAGCACAGGATGCAGGACTTAGATGTGAAAAGGGAGGGAGAGAGAGAGAGAGGCTTGGAAGGAGTATGTTTGGGAGGCTTGGCGGAGCAAAGGTAAAAGTCTCAGCTTACTGAATGGGATCGGAATCAACCGGCAGGTCACAATAAAATGCAGTGCTAATATTGGAAGATGTTTAAATGTATGCTAATAGAGCTGGATCCTCTCATGCAGTAATTTTCCTTTTTATTAAAAATCAACTGACTGCAATAAAAATCATGAAGCCGTTTTATTTGCCATTTGCATTTTTTAGCATTTATAATTCTTGTAGTCGAAGAAATACCAGACTTGAATTTTAGTCCTTACCCTGTAATACGCTGCATGAGTAAATGTCTTTGATAAACATATATTGAATATCTACACTGTGCTCAGCATATTTATAAGGATGGAAAATAGAGGAAGTCTTAAGAGTTCCTCCTGCTCTTACGTGGGACACTCTTTAAATAAGTTGAAATACTTTGTTAAGCAAATGAAATACCAACTGGCATCCTGTGGTCTCAAATTTTCCATCTTCTAAATTTATTTAAAAGATATTCTCATTCTACTTTTTTTTTTTTTTTTGAGTGAAGGAAGCTTGAGATTCAAAAGCAGCCTTCAAACTCACCCATCTGATTAATTAAAATTGTCAATAGCCTTGGGAAAGTCTTCTGTGGCACAGATAGAACAGTTGAGAATATCCTCAGTTTTGGACATGTATGTGTTGAGAAATCAGAAGTAATGCTGTTACTAGAGAAAAAGGAAAGACACAGTGGATAATGTGACAGAGTTAGAAATAATAAAGAATGTAGGAAAGAATGGCTTATTTAAATATTAACAAATGACTATGAACTTACAATACAGAGTCACATAAATGTGGAATAATGGAAAATTTGATGGGTCTATAACATGGCTCTGTATATCATAAAACACCATAGATGAAAGATATAAAGATTATAAGATGGTCTCAGATGTCATTAATGAATGGTGATAAAACACAAAGGAGTAAGGTGGACACATGAGCTTATACTGAGACTTTTGATAAGAGTTGCTTTCTGCTTCAAATAAGAGGTTTCTAAGAATTGTAAAGAATAAGAAACAACAAATCTATGATTGTTAAGAAGTTATGGGAAATGCCAGCTAAAAGTAAAACTGAGCTACTTAAAAGAAAATCTAAAAGGGATTACTCGAAATTTTACTAAAAAAAGCCAGACAACGGGTGATTTCAGAACAAAGTAAGAAATTAATTTTTTGAACATTTTTTTCTTTAGAAACCTCCTCAGGAGGTAGTAAAACATCCTGTCAGTGATGATGCCAAGTAAAGACAAGAAAACCATTTGATGGGACATTGCAAAGAGAATTTTTAAATCAGCTAATGGTTTAACATTTCTTCCTTAAAGTAATATCAGTCCTGAGTTTCAAGTAATAGCTTCAAACTATACATTTGAAAATATTTATATGTAAATATCATGTACCCATAATAATAGTAGGCATTGCTCATACCAGGACAAAGAAAAACAGCATGTATTTTAAATAAAGAGATACACATATTCCTGAACAAATGATTTAGTATCATAACAATGAAAAGTGTCTCCAAATTGATCTATAGGTTTAATGCAATTAAATCTAAAGCCTAGGGGATTTTTTAAAGGAATTTGAGAAGGTGTTGGCAATTTTATATTAAAAAGCTTAAGCATATAAGCGAAATGAGTCAATCAGAGAAAGGTAATTATCATATGATCCCACTCATACGTGGAAGCTAAGAAACAAAGCAGAGGCTCATATGGAAAGGGATGGAAAAATAAAACAAGATGAGATCAGAGAGGGAGACAAACCATAAGAAACTCTTAATCATAGGAAACAAACAGGATTGCTGTCTGATGTTACCCCATCCTGAGGGGGATGGGGTAACTGGGTGATGGACATTAAGGAGGGCATGTGATGTACTGAGCACTGGGTATTCTATAAGACTGACGAATCACTAAACTCTACCTCTGAAACTAATAATATACTATATGTTAATTGAATTTATTATTATTTTAATCAATTGAATTTAAGTTTTAAAAATGGAAGAAAAAAATTAAAAAATAAGTAAATAATTAAAAAGTTCTTGATCATTTAAAAAAATGCTTAAGCATCGAAGAAACACAGATTTGGTGCAGTACTGACACAGGGGTAGGTAAAGTGACAAATGCAAGATAATAGATACTATAGAAATAGCTCAAGCGAATTGTAAACTAAATGAGTCTATCTATGTAGCATGCAAATTATTGCATAAAGGGGATATCATTCAAGAAACACTGTTAGGAATACATATTTGAAAATTAAAATCTCTATGTCATAAAACACACATGCACAGTATATACACCAAATGGAATAAGAACCTAAGTGTTAAACCCAAATCCCTACAACTTTTAGAAGAAAATATAAGAGAACACCTATTTTGCCTCTAGGAAAGGAGAATGTTACCTAAGTAATTCATGTGAAACATTAACACAGAACCAATGTTTCAAACACTTGATCACATTCAAATTAAGAAATTATGTTCATCAAAAGATACCATAAAGTAAAAAAGGAAACCAATAAATGAGAGAACTCAATGTAACTGCCAAATTATAATCAGTTTCACACTCAGTAGATTGGCAAAAACTGGAAATTTGATAATACTGAGTGCTGAGAAAGGTATGGATAAAGAAGATTGCAAAATAATATAATCATTTTTAGATTGTTACTTCAGCATTTTAGCATTTGCATAATTTATGATCAAACAATGAAATTCCTAGGTAAATAACTACATAAATTCTGCCATGTGCACCAAAACCTACAGAAGAATTGTGATAATAGCCTTGTCAGGAGT
Organism: Mustela nigripes; assembly: GCF_022355385.1. Lineage (NCBI taxonomy): Eukaryota > Metazoa > Chordata > Mammalia > Carnivora > Mustelidae > Mustela > Mustela nigripes. The sequence goes on from NC_081573.1 coordinate 38,395,387, forward strand.
TGGGGGTGGTGGGATCATAAATGGAGTATTACACAACTACAAAAAATAATGGAACTATAAAAAACAGTATAGATAAAATTTAGTTTTATGATAGTCAATAAAAAAAGATGCCACATGAGGTTACACTGCATCATAACATTAGTAAAGCTCAAATGAAGCAACCTAAAATGTAAAAAAAGGACATTAGGAAATGTCTTAAAGGAAGAAATTCTCCATTTTAATTTTTTTTAAAGATTTTATTTATTTATTGGATATATAGAGAGAGACCACAAGTAGGCAGAGAGTCAGGCAGAGATGGGGTGGGGGAAGCAGGCTGCCTGCTGATGCAGGGCTCGATCCCAGGACCCCGAGATCATGACTTGAGCTGAAGGCAGAGGCTTAACCCTCTGAGCCACCCAGGCACCCCATTTTAATATTTTTACATCAAGCTCACAAACAGCAATTATTCCAAGGCCTCTATACTGGGCATGCTATAGGAATTATTTAACCAACTCACATGTCCTTTTAAGAAGAGAGGCTATATGAACAAAGGGTGCTGAAAAAGACCAAGGACCCAGAAAATTACTCATAATGTCCATATGCCTAGACATACGATTTATAAACATATAAGTCACATATGTTTAAGCCATTGGGCTTGAACTTGCGTAGTTAGGAGTTGTGTAGATGGAGTCTTTGCATATGTAATTGTGTTGCAGATCTCCAGAGAAACAGAACCAATAGGATGTATCTATATAGAAAAGGGTTTATTATAAGGAATTGGTTCATACAATATCAGAGGCTGAGAAGTCTCAAACTCTGCAGCGAGCAAGCTGGAAACAGTTCAGTTCAAGTCTATGGCCAAAAGCCTGACAAACATGCTCCTAAAGGAGTCTTACTAGACTTGAAGGTGTTTGGATCACCCCAAGCTGGTTTCCAGAATCGTTATCCACATCTCTTCAGATAGCCCACTTACTAACGTCTGCTACGATTATCATGCATTTCCTGTACAGACTAGATGGACACACCACTCATCTGACATGACTGAGGGGATTTCAACCTGCTTTTCAGAAACTTCCTCTACTCACATATTACAACTAAGGTTGCCATGAACCTCAGTTCCAGGGGTGACAACGTGATAGAGTTCAAGCTTATAAGGTATTCCAATTATTTAATCACTATACTTACTTCAAGAAGGAGATTTGACCAAAGTCAGGTGAATGTATCTAATCATCAAGATTTAATTTTTTTATTCTTATTTTTTAATAGCTAAGAAGACAACCCTTTCTTTCCACTAATATTGTCTAGTTGGAAGGTTGTAAGCCTGGACCTGTTTGTAATAGTCTTACAAGAGTGAAGGTAGAAATTGCCTGAGACTAAAACTAAAACAGAAAATCAGAACCAAAAGATGAAGGTGGATATAATTTTACCCTGTGCTAAACAGTCAGCATGCCTTTGAACTTTTGTTTTGTTTTTTTTTCCCCCCTCCTTAGGTCAGTTTGAACTGGGTATTTGCCATTTTCCACTAAACGTTTTATGACAAAGACTTCTCCTACACATTTTTCATGAATACATATTCTGTAACAAGGGCATGGTGAAAAGGAGCTTCACTTCTGATTTCTTGTTCTTTGATCTATGTTGGCTTTTTTTGACACCTTACCATGGTTCTTTTTTCCAGAATTGTCCCAGCTCTCCATCCACTTTAGACTGGGGGATTTCCTCATCAATTCTCTCTTATTTATTTCCTAAGGTCCCACAAAATATTCCTGGAAATATAATTACTAAGCACTCCCTATGTATGACTTGTAGCTTTAGAGCTACTTATCACATATGAGTTCATGTTTTTTTCAAAAGCTCTGCATCTCTGAGATACTCTTGACCATACAACTGGACAACTGGACATGAGCTGACCAGTTCTTGCCAATCCTTAATCTACTCACTGACAATCCAGGCAATCTTCAAAATTAATAGTCATCTTTCTATAATGACTGGAATACATTCCAGCATTTTAATATATATAATTTATTAAAAAATTTCTCATTATGTATTATATTAAATTATTTTCATTGTTTTCTTCTTTTTATTATTTATAATAAGCACTTCATTAAGTAGTTTCTACTTTTGTTGAATTATATATTTAGATAAATTAAACTAGTATAATAAGTTGATTGATGATTAAAAATATCATTATATGGATAAAAAATGTGGTACACACACACACACACACACGCACGCACACAATGGAATACTACGCAGCCATCAAAAATGAAATCTTGCCATTTGCAACAATGTGGGTGGAACTAGAGAGTATTATGTTAAGTGAAATAAGTCAATCAGAGAAAGATAATTATCATAGGATTTCTCTGATATGAGGAATTTGAGAGACAGGCAGGGGGTTGTGGGGGTAGGGAGGGAAAAATCAAACAAGATGGGATCAGGAGGGAGACAAACCATAAGAGACTCTTAATCTCATGAAACAAACTGAGTGCTGCTGGGAGGTGGAAGGTAGGGATAGGGTGGCTGGGTGATGGATGCTGGGGAGGGTATGTGTCATGGTGAGTGCTACAAAATGCATAAACCTGATGATTCACAGACCTGTACCCCTGGGGCAAATAATACATTACATGTTAATTAAAAAATCATTATAGCTCTTCCTGTAAACTACAATATTGCCTAACAAAAGAGTATAATAGGTGATGAATTAGTATATTAGTCTATAACATCACCAGTATTGGGTGATATTTTGAAATTTCTACTTTCTTAGGTGTAAGACAATGTGACTATAATTATTTTTATTACCTCTATAGATGCATATTTGGCTATCATAGTTCCTCTTATAGAATGAGTTCAATTTATGCATTACATAGAAAAGAAAGAGAAATCAATTAAAAATAAATAACAGCATAAGGAAAACCATCATTATAAGGACAAACAAGATATATACAATAAAGAGTAAAGTAGAATAATAACACATTAGCATATAATTTGTCATAGAGTGAAAATTCTTTCCTTGATGTGGCATTTTAACATAAAGTAGACCAAAATAGTTCCCATAAATTTGTTCTATAATTCTTTATATTATTATTAATTTCAAATTTTCACAGAATAATTTAAGTCCTGATATAGGCTTTATAATTTATGTATTAATTTCATTTTTAGCACAATCTATCACATAAATGAACACTGAGGATCCAGAAATCATAATTGAGCAATGCTAGGGTCAGTGAGTCATTAGAATGCACTCAGATGTGTTGTAACTTGGAATATTACTCTTCCCCCACCGCATTACTTAGGCCTTGAGCATTTGATCCGAAGCAAAGTTGAAAGTTGACATAAGGTGTAATGAAGTTAGCTGTGCCAGGTTTTGGTGGTCAACTACAATATTACATAAGAGAATCAAAAATCATTTTCCCCTTAATATTTTGAGGAATACATATTTGGGAAGCTTGGTGCTATGCAATTCTGGAAAAAAAAACATAATAAACTGTGTAGTCAGTTATATAGATGGGGAGAACACTGTCCCCTAGAGCAGTGATTTGAGGTCTAGACTGGGAGTCCGATAGTGTGGATTCTAACCCCGGCTATCCAGAGTACTCTCTATCAGTCTTCGGTAAAATGCTTGACTATTAGAAATGATGGTTTCCTTATATGTTGAATGGGGATGAGGAGTCCTTCCCTAAGAGACTTTGTGAGGGTCAGCTGTGGTTTAAAAATAATGCACTACATTATGGGATGCCTGGGTGGCTCAGTTGGTTAAGCAGCTGCCTTCAGCTCAGGTCATTGGGCTCCTTGCTCCGCAGGGAGCCTGCTTCTCCCTCTGACTCTGCCTGCCTCTCTGTCTGCCTGTGCTTGCTCTTGCTCACTCTCTCTCTGACAAATAAATAAATAAAATCTTTAAAAAAAAAATTAAATAAATAAATAAATAAATAAATAAATAAAAATAATGCACTACACAAACACGAACTTTTCTTCCTATTTGCATCTCACCATCTTCTACATTGGGGGATTGTTTTGTTCATTTGTGTGGCACAAAGAAATACAAACTGGATTAATTAATTCAGAGTGAAGTTATCTTTACATGTCCTCCCAGAAAACACACCATTTATGCTGTCTGATTCTAAGAAAGCATTTCTCCATAAATAACTGTTGTTGAAGCAAAGGGCCTTCCAACTCCTGGAACTGCAATCACATTAGGCAAGCATGCCCTCCCAAACGCTGTCATTGTTAATCAGACCTCAGAAATCGACATTGAATAATGGAATTTTGAAATGGAAGAAAAAATATGTCTCTATATTTTGGCAGGCTTGTGCTTACATATGAATGTGAACAGACATTTGCAGACAATATTATCAAAAGTTCATGAGCAATAATTGTAGTCTTCACTTGATTCCCCATTTTGCCAGTTTCTCTCAAGATTAAATGTGAAAAAGTGCATCTGAGATATATTTAAATGGGCTATCCAGAAAGCACTGTGGAAGATAGATTCTTTAAAACTGTTTTTAGATGCAGTTGAAGATTTACTACATGAAGAGGTAGAGATGATTGCAAGTGATTGTAAAATCTGTCATGAGAAATCGATTATTGAGCTTCTTTTTATATCTAACTGCTAATTAGCTAGCAGGTGCTATAATACACAAGCTTTCTCTCATACATATTCTACACTCATAAACACACACATATATATGGATGTGTGTGTGTGTGTATGTGTGTGTATTTCTGTGCATATAGGTGCACATATATGATGTACACACACACACCAGTAAGGTCACAGTCTGGGGCCTTAATATGTCTTGGAAATGTTTGTGTTTTTTTAAATTGAATTCCTATCACCTGTCCAACCATACATCTCACAACTTCCTCTTTTTAGTTTTCTGAAATTCCCTGTGTCCTTTCTGCTTCTAGTCTTCATTCCGTTCTGGTCCTTCTGCCAGGATATCCTTTACATTACTCATTGCTACTCCAAACATCACCTTTAATGTATTTTCTTTGAGAAGCATTTCATAGTCTTCCAACTCCAGCTTAGATATCTTTTATACGTGCTCTCAAAGTATACTGTGAGGGTGTTCATTAATCAGCGGTGACTGGATACTTGTCTACATTGTCCATTAGATTGCAAACTCCATGAGGACTGGCATGAAATTTTATTAACTATTGTATCCCCAGTGCCTTAAATACAGAGAAGGCATTTAATAAAAGTTTATGAAATAAGTGTATAAAAGAATGAATGAATGAATCAATTTGGGCAGCTAGGTTTGGGCCTAACAGGTTCGTTCCTCTTAACAAGGATTGGAGATCAGAAGGAAGAGACAGATAGGATGTGGTGTTTCTTCTCTACTGGTACCGTCAAAAAGATTTCTGGTTTGTTTGTTTGTTTGTTTGTTTTTGACCAAATGTCTATTTATAAGAAACAAGCCCAACCATTAAGGCAATTACAATGGACAACTTAGTTCCAATGATCATAAAGTTGTAGATTGAAAGAAATCAGCTAAAAATAATACATTGTAAAATCATCAGCAGCAGTTATCCTGCCAGATAACTGCTTATGGGATCCCTTGGAGGAAAGAGGCAGGTTTTCTTGGGAGAGGACAGTGTTAACGTGATGCTGAAACTGATTATTTTCCTATATTTTGTTAATTTCTTTTCTCAACAGGTAATGTTTCATAAATAGTACCATTGTTATTTTTAATAGAAAACTTTACAAATTTGGACAGATATATATTAATTTTTTCTTCCATGACTCTTACATATTTAGAGGATTTTACATGGATTCCCAAAAGATGTCTATATATAATACATACACATATATAATATTATATATAGTATTTATACTATAATACATATAGTGTTTATATTATGAACTACTTCTATGATTGTGAGAGAAATACATTATATATCCTGGTATGCATGTGGATATTTGGACTGTCACATAAGTAAATCCAAAGGAGCTTGATTCTCCCACAAGCTATGTGCATTTTGACAGAATATTAGGTCTCTCTTGGACTCAGTATTTTTCTTCATACATGAGGGAATTGAACCAGGTGATCATCTAAGTTGCGTTAGGTTATATGATCCAAATCCTCTGAAATGAGAATTTATGTAACATTTTTGCTTCTCCATTATCATATATATTATTCCTTTCTGAAAAGGAGTCAAATCCTAATCTATTTATTGATTCATATATTCATTCGTTCGGCACTCATTATGTTGGCAGCACAGAGTATTACAGTATTAGTGGCACTAACAGTAGTAGTACTACTAGTACTACTTCTGCTGATGCAGTTGCTGGCAGTGCCAATAATACCAACAATTACTGAGTAGGCACCATGTGTTAAGTACTGAGCCGAAAGGATTTACATGGATCAGCACATTTAGTCGCGCTGGTATTTCTCAGTCAACAAACATCCAGTACTCCCATGAGGGTGGGAATTTAAATTTCCTTAAATAAATATTCCTCATCTCTGCTATTATCATTTTTCTTTGGAGATAATGAAATAGAAATTTATATAACTTCCCAAGTTGTAGTTTTATGTACTGCCGTGAAGTGAATGAGCCCAAATTTAAAAAAAAGTCCTCATTCTTAACCAATCTGAGACTACTATTATGGTATTTTCAGCATCTGCTTTTATTTTCTTAGATAAATGTTTTGTTTCAGAATTAGCTTAGATTCACAACATCTGCTTTTTAGTATTGTGTATTTTTAAGAATTCTATGTCTGAGATGCTAAACTAGAATTTCTTTGAGACTAGGAAGCTCTATTCCCAGAGCATAGAAAATCTCCAAAACATGAAATAAAAATGGATGCTTATTGTGTCCTTTAAATCTGATAAAAGTAAACAAAAAGAAAACAACCATAAAAATAAAATAAAACAAAAAATCTCAGGTATGCAGATAGAGACAACTCTTCTGAGGCAGAAGGTAGAATTGATCACTGATAGACACAGGGGTTTCATGGGGAAGAGTTCCTAATTGGAAAGCAGGTTGCAGTCTTGGTTGAGCCTGGAATAAATTTGTGGGAAACGTTTGCATTATCAATATACAAGAAAGCATTTAGAAAAGAACAATTTATTTATAATCTTATAGTTTTAAAAATCTTGTATTATTTAGTTTTATTATGAAGTATGGATTAGCATTATTTAACAAAAAGAGGTTTTAATTGGCAAGGCCCTTTGTTTAGAGCACTGGTATGTGACTGTTACATGTTCTCTGCCATTTGCCTCTCTTACTACTCAATTTAATAGTTCTATTAGCACATCAAGAGTGTTCTCATAATTTGTCTGCATCTCCTTGTAATTTATGCCATTGTTCCAAGGAGGAAACCCAATGCAAGAGAAACACGGCACACATTTTTTAATCAATGCATCTTGTCTCATGTGTTTAAAGCATTTCATTTACAAAATCAGCTTTTATTAAGATGTCAATAGTTCTATTTGATGTTAAAAGCAAAATCGGGTCTATCAAATATAAGGATTTCAAGTATAATCCATAATTTTAAGTGTCTTTTTTTCTCCAGATTTATTCTTAAAGTTAAGTGGTTTTTAATGTCACTTAGAAAATGACTTGATTCTTTGAGAAATCTGACTGAAATATGTTTGGTATATTACAATATGCTGGCAGCATGAAAATATACAAAGTCAGGTAATAGAAGGTAAAATATAAATGTGGAAAAGTTAACTCATCTTTTTTTAACCTAGTACCAAGTGAATATCACAAGAAATTTGGATAGAAATAACTAGCAAAGCCAAACCAATCAAATAAACAAAACAAAACCAAACAAAACCCCCTATTTTTAATTTTGTCTCTTCCTATGTGGGAGAACTTGGGCATATGTCACCTCTTTGGGCTTCAGGGATTTTTTTTTTTTTTTAATAAGATTTGGTCTTTTTTGTGTGTATACTATTTCATGTTTTCTTGATTGTGACATTTTAACTGTTTTTTTTAAAGCAGGAATTTATAAGCTTTTAAAATTTCACATTGGTATAAACTGAAGGATGATAAGCATCAAGATGTATGATGATTACTCGACAAATTAATACCTAGCATGTTTAAAATATTATGTGTGAAAATATAAAAGAGTAAAAAGGAATATATTATGACTGAGTAGAAGTCATTAGACCTATGTCTTGAGATTAATTTTAGCATTAAAAAAATGAAATAGAATTTTAACTTTGTGATATACAATATTTTAATTTTCCCTCATACTCACCATAAAGGAAACAGAGATATATTGCATTTTTTTATATTGCATTTTTGAAATGGAAAAAGCATGATACCTGTAAGTATGACGACTGATATCATCTGATTCACTACAAGTTCCTCTTTCAGTGAGCTGAATCTTTTCATGTTTTAATAAGCTGAATTCTTAATAGCATGTTTTTCTGAACAATGAAATGAGAGCCAACAGATTTTTATATAAAACCAAACATGTCATTAGGAAAAATACACAGGGAAAAAAAAAAAGAGAAAGAAATGAGGAAAACCATCCAGAATCAGAAGCAGGAGAACAACATAAACCTTCATTTTGTATAAAATAGTATTATGAATATTTTTAAATAACTCATACATTGCACCATCACTGATTATTTCTTATCAAAATGAATGTGTTATATATTTTTTAAAGATTTTATTTATTTATTTGACAGAAAGAGCACAAACAAGGGAAGCGCCAGGCAGAGGGAGAGGGAGGAGGCTCCGTGCTGAGCAGGAGCCCCAGGCGGGGCCTAATCCCAGGAACCTCCGATCATGATCTGAGGCCAAGGCAGACACTTAACTGACTGAGCCACCCAGGTGCTCCTATATTTTCATTCTTTTTCTTTTTTAACTGGTATTGTAAAAAGTTATGATTATAGATACAATACATTGAAACTATAGATAATGCATGACATTGGGCTTGAATGTAAAACCTCTTATTCATTTTCTCCACTGTCTGAGTAACACCAGGGATGCATGTGGGAGGAAAAGTGGCCAAAAGAAAAACAAAAACAAAAACCAAACAACCTCATAGTTCAGTGTGTGTAGGAGGGAAACTTTTGATAAAAATGAGTAAAATCATCCTCGATGCAACCATTTTTAATGCTGTTCTTTGAAAAACTAAGAGATGTATTCCTCAATCTTAATAACAGCTCTGTAACATTAAATTTTAAATTAATAGTGGTCTCTGTTCTTTGTGCCACCAGGGAGTTGAGGGGTAGAGGGGTGGGATGTGACTCTTAGAGATTAGGAAGGTAGGAATATTATTCAACCATAAAAAGAGGGAAATTCTGCCATTTGCTATGACATGGATGGACCTTGAGGGCACATGCTAAGTGAAATAAGTCAGAAGGGGAAGACCAGCGGTGTTTAATCTAACTAATGGGAAATCTACAGAAGCCAAAGTCATAGAAAGAGACTAGAATGGTGGTTACAAGGGGCTGGCAGGTGGGAGAAAAGAGGAGATGTTGATCAAAGGGTATAAACTTTCAGTTAAAATCTGAAAAACCTGGGGTACCTGACTGCACAGTTCGTTAAGCAGCTGAGTTTTGTTTTTGGCTCCAGTTGTGATTTCACTGTGGTGATCTCACAGTGGTGAAATCGAACCCCATGCTGGGCTCCATGCTCAGCGTGGAGTCTGCTTGGGTTTGTCTCCTTCTCCCTCTGCCCCAGCCCCCAGAGCTTTCTTTCTCTAAAATAAATAAATATATCTTTAAAAAGAATAAAATAAAATAAAAGGTGAAGAAATTCTCGAGATCTAATGTACTACATTGCAACTGTAGTTAACAATGCTGTTATGTACTTGAAATTTGCTGAAGTAGATCTTAAAGGCTCTCAACACACACACACACATATAGATAATTATATGAGGTGATGGTTATATTAATTAATCTTATTGGGGTAATCATTTCACAATATATACATGTGTCAAATCACCACTTTGTACACCTTAAACTAACACAACATTATATGTCAATTATATATCAATCAATTATGTATCAATCCCTCCACTGGGAGGGAGGGGAAAGAATGTAGAGATCAGTAGATCTGGGGCACCTGGGTGGCTCAGGGCCACCCGGGGCACCTGGGTTAAAGCCTCTGCCTTCAGCTCAGGTCAAGATCTCAGGGTCCTGGAATCGAGCCCCTCATCGGGCTCTCTGCTTAGCGGGGAGCTTGCTCCACTACCCTCCACCCCCCGCCTGCCTTTCTGCCTACTTGTGATCTCTGTCTGTCTAATAAATAAATAAAATCTTAAAAAAAACAAATCAGTAGATCCAGTGCAATACATATGTGGAAATGCTAGAGTGGAAAACTATTTTATTGTTTTAACATTTTATTTATTTATTTATTTATTTATTTATTTATTTATTTGAGAGAGAGAGTACAAGAGGGAGGAGGGTCAGAGGGAGAAACAGGTTTCCATTGAGCAGGAAGCTCGATGTGGGGCTCGATCCCAGGACCTTGGGATCATAACCTGAGCCAAAAGTAGACACTTAATCCACTGAGCCACTAGGCGCCCCAGAAAAGTCTTTTAAACCAGAGGCCATAAACTGATGATAAACTCTAGGTTATAGGGTTCAGTGGTGATTTTATAAATACACATAGACACATGGTATTATATTTATAATATTTATATTATAATATATTAAAATATTATAATATTATATAATTATTATATAATTATATTATAATTATTATTATATAATTATATTTATAAAGATTATTTTATACCAGATTATTTTACCATTCTACTTCAAACCTTTTCAATCAGAACTAAATTGCTATTTCCAAAACAAACATTTTATTGGTCCACAATAAGGCAAATGTTTATTATTTAGCCCATTTGGGGCCCCTGGCTGGCTCAGTCAGTTAAGCATCTGCCTTCAGCTCAGGTCATGATTTCAGATCCGGGGATTGAGCCCTATGTCCCGTGTCAGACTTCTTGCTTAGCAGGGAGTCTTCTCCCCTACTCTTTCTGCCTCTCCCCCCACTTGTGCATGTGTGCGCTTGCGCTCTCTCTCTCTCTCTCAAATAAATACAATCTTTTAATATAAGTATTTGGTGCATTTTATATTTTCCCATCTAGTCTCATTTTAACTTTTATCAGATTTTTATAAGATTATCAGCCAACTTGAATTGAAAATTACAAAACAAAACAGAAAAACAACCTATCCTTGGGATGCCTGGGTGGCTCAGTTGGTTAAGCAGCTGCCTTGGGCTCAGGTCATGATCCTAGCGTCCTGGGATCGTGTCCCACTTGGGCTCCTTGCTTGGCAGGGAGCCTGCTTCTCCCTCTGCCTCTGCCTGCCATTCTGTCTGCCTGCTCGCTCGCTCTCCCCCTTTCTCTCTGATAAATAAATAAAATCTTTAAAACAAAACAAAACAAAAAACCCCAACCTATCCTCTGCAGATGGTTGGAAGGCACTGCTTTGACTGTACCCAAAGCCTTTACCCTTGAAGACCCCTCCTATCTCTAGCTCCCACTGACTTCTTCTCCCTCTACCCTCCTCCACCACCTTTGCCAGGATATTGTCACACCAGCCTTTTCTTTTTTTTTTTTTTCTATGATTTGACTATCCTAAGGTTATTTTTGCACTCAAGTCCTCTATGCAGTTCATATTATGTGGGCATTTGTGCATTCCTGTGCAAGTGTGTGCATGTGTGTGTTTCTGTGTGTAATGTTCTTCTCAGAGACTACCCTGTGATTGGCTGTCATTTGATCATTGGTGACCATTCAAGCTAAAGACACCAGCCTTGTCCCTACAGTTTACTTGTATTACGTCACCAAAATTTAATTTGTTCCTAGCCATTCATCAGGCTCAATCACTTCTCTCACTTATTTATGGTTATTGTCCGATTTGCTAATCGGGAGTTGGAGCTCCATGACAGGAAGTAACTAATACAGTCTGTTTCTCTAACCTTCGAGCTTGGAATAGTATCTGGAAGATAACAGTTACACAACAATACTGGGTTTGTGTTAAATAGTTAATAATTTTATCGCATTTTATCAGTGTGAAAGTAATTGTATATACATTATCTAATCTAATTTCATTGACCATAGGAAAGCTATTACAACATGAAATAATAACAGGTCTATTAATATCTCCCTATAAATGTTCTCTAAAACACTTGGTTTTAACTTAATTAAAGCACATTTGGTGGAGTAGGTGGTGAAACATAAATCATGATTACATGGAGAGAGATGCTGGAGTAGAAAAACTGGACAGGAAACCAATCCAGGACAACTTAGATCCCCATTAATTACTTGAGTTTAGACAAATCCTCTGGTTCATTGTGAATCTTGGATCCCTCATCTATAATAATGAATGTTAAATCTATATTTCTAGGTTTTCAAAAGGATTCAAGGATATCACCTATCTAAAACACCAAACATAATAAGTCTTGGCATAAAATATGCTTTCTCAATTACTTCCTTAATCAGAGAGAATAAAGCTTGTCATTACAAATAAATTAAAAGCATATTTAATGGCATATTTAATTATATACCTGTTATTTGTTACTTGTTTACAAAAGAAAGCTTGTTTCCCTTTCAGCAATATTATATATCTATGTGCACTTTTATACTTTTAGTATATGGGTGTGTGTGTGTGTGCAGATTGTATATATATATATATATATATATATATATATATATATAATAACAGACTGTATTTTTATCACCAAACTCTAATTTTACCTGCTGAGAAAGCATTTTTCAACCTCAAGCAATTTTTACTTAACTTGAAAATATTATTCACTGTTGGGGCCATAATTGTAAATCTAATTTTCCATCTAGCATTCTTAGGGATTTACTGACTGCTTAATTTGATGGTTTGGGACCTATTTATAATTATAATAAAAAATACATGTTAGAACACATTTCTGAATGACACGATTATTTAATGACTGCCATTTCCACTGGCCAGAAACAGCATTATTGTCAACATTTAGAGTGATTTATGGACTTGCTGAATATGATACAAAGGACAGAACGTAATCTGTAAGGAATTTCTGCACAGCCACCCTGATTCCTGTTTCATATCCCAAACTTTATGCATTTTCTCTGATTCACGTCTTTATATATTTAGTTCGTATCCTAGCTTAAATTATCACAGCTTTATTATCAAGATCTACTTGGTTTGAGTTCAAATCAGGAAATTAGAAATGAACTGGTCTGTAGTAAAAATATTTATGCATTAGTTAGATTTCAAAAACATTTCCCTAGTGGGCATTTTAATATTATTGGGTTAAATAAAAGTCTACAGAATTGCTTCTTCTAACTCATATTTATAACAGGAAATGTTCCTCGTGAAAGAAAAAACAGATATTCTAATTTTCTCAGGAAACTAATATATTTATATACATAGGAAAAGAGAATATATTTTGGATACATCATAGGGACATTGGTTGGCCAAATCTCTCCACTGTATAAACAGATAATGATTAATTAATTCCATAAATATTTACCGAGTTCCATATTTGTGGAATACAAGAAATTCTAATACAAATTAGTCTCTTCTGTAAATGTTCTCAAAACGTAACCCTGCTTACAGTAAGAGTCAACTGCATTACAGGGGAGTAAATCATGGAAGCATATGGAAAGACACCTGACACAGTCATAGAAATTACTTCCATCCTGGGATGCTCCTAGCACATGAATAAGAGTATCCCAAGCAAGAATAACAGGAGGGTATTAGTATACCATAAGGTGCAATTAATTCTAAATCGTTCAGGCTAGCCAGAAAATATAGACAAATAAGACTAGTCAGATTGAGAAGGAAAGATGAATGCACCTTGAAAATTAGCTCTAAACCCACCCATGGTATCAGCTGGGAATGGCAGGAGAAGACTGTGCAAGCAGATATAGGAAATGTCAGGAAAGATTTCATGGGCTGTGAGTAGAAGTTTGGAATTTTATCTTGAATGCTTGGTATGCTTAAGTTAGCATTCTTGAGCACTCACTCACTCTAGCAAGTTTGTAACCTATACATGATTATGCTTATTCTCATGTAGCTGAGCCCTGGGAGCTCTTTTTTCTCCTTTCATACTTGCCCTTTTTGATGAAAGCACAACATGGAGTAACATGAAAACATATTTTCTCCCTTCATCATCTTCCGTACACCTATTCTCAGATTCACCATGACTTTTTAAGAACAGAAAAGACATTAAATTTTGAGAAATAAAGAAACCTTGGCTCCTCCCGCTTTGTTCCATCACAAAGTCCACTAACACTAGAAGGAATGGGGGAAGGGTTTCCAAAGATGGCTCCCTGTGACATTTGCCCTTGCTATATAATAGAATATGTCTACTTGATGACGTGTGTTATATGGAAGGGCAGAGTGTCTCCTATTCTGTACTGGAGAGTATGTTTGCTTACACATTCCCAGGAACAGCAGAAGCATTATGTATTTTGTGTATATGAGCAAATAATTCTGAGAGTCCTGGATGGCTTATACATATAATTAACAAAAATTAATAATTAAAGAATAACTTAAAAAGAAAAATAATTAATAAAGAATTATAAGATTGCTAAAGCCCCTAATGAAGTTATTCTGTCTCAATCTCTCTCTCTTCCTTGCATACACACACACACACACACACACACACACACACACACACAAACACACAGTGGCACAAGCAGCCATTGTTAATCAATCACTTCCATGTTTGAAGTCAATAATCAGCTTTTCTTTAGTGAACATGCAAGAAATAATTGTCCTAGAGTAGCCAGTTTGCACACAAATACTGTGACAAGCTCCTTAAAGCAGCCCTCCAGCCCTTGAAGACTCAGAACACTGATATTTTCACGTATGTCACTTCTGATTTTAACTCATGAGTTTGTTACAGGTCTAACAGGAATCTCTGTTTCAGTCAGATCACAAGCAAACAGTGACTGTAAAAAGGCGGCTTACATTATCCTCCATTTCTGTCCACTATATCCACACTTGACTAATAGACCTAAGCATTTCATTGGAAATGCTATAATCATTCCCTGTTCTCCTGAGTACAGTTCCTCAAATATTCTGAGCAATGCTAGCACCTCCATAAATTATGTCCCTGGTTCAAATATATTTTGGTACACTGCCTGCAACAAAATGTCCTCTCCTTATAAGTTCAGAATTCAGGGGAATATGTTAAGTTCTCAATAACGACACTTTGTTTACTCCATTTTACAGAAAAATTTTCAAATTTATTTGACAACAGAATCCTCCTTCCCTTACTATACTTATATGTACACACATGGACACACACAAGGGCATACACACACATCAAGTGATAGCCAAGAATCCATTTTTAGAAACAATGACATAGGAAATACAATAATTTATGTCCGTATGCAAGCATTTGCATAGTCTATTCTAAACCTTCTTTCATAACCCTCATATCCCCAGAGATGTTTTTTTTTCCCCCAGAGATTTTAAAATCTGAGACAGTTGATAACTTTGCGAGTCTATTATTTATACCACAGCTCATCCTTTAACCTTTTCCACTCTCTAACATCTCAGTACAGTGTCCTTGGCCGTTTCTCGAACCTCATTTGATGTTTCATAAAGATACTGCTAATTCTTTGCTAAGTGCTCAAGGGAAAAAAAAAGACTAAGTAGAACAGGTGTTGGTATAAGAAAGCCATTGAAGACTTTTGCAGGACAGCTATAGACAAAATTATAATTAATTTTGATGATCTTAAAAATATGTAAATGGTGGAGAAGCGTATGCTCCCGATTATGATATGAAAAATGACATGTAATAGAAAAAAAAAAGACTTTGACCTGAAGTCCAATGCTTATCTTGCCATTTCCTATATTAATGATCATGATAAAAAAAATGATCATGATGGCCTTTATTTTTTTAGATTCATCATGTTTACATTCACATATCAGTCTCCCTCAGAGTACCACTTTAAAATCAAATGAAATCAATGGTGTGAGTAACAAAATCCCAATTTCTAAACAAACATACAAATTCAAGCCAGAAAATCACTAATAATCATGGTCATAGCCAGCATGCATCATGATTGATCACGTGTGATTCAATGCATAATACTAAAAGAACATGCAATACAATATTTCATTAGATTCGACTAACATCCTTTTCTATGTCACAAATGGAAAAGCTAAGTTTTAGAAGTGAAATACCTAGTTCAAGGTCACAGAACAGGTGAGAGATGAAGGTGAGATTCAGAGATAATATTCTTAACCAGAAAGCTTTATTGAATCCTCCTAGAGGTATCCAATCTATTGTATAAATCTGTTTATCCTCACCAAGCCCAGCACATTATCGAGCATATCCAAGTTAGCAAGGAACTAATAGATTTATTTATTCACAGAGACGTAATGTCTTAGTGGAAATTCTAGCCAATGGAAGATACAACAATGGGTACCCATTTAGTCAGCTGTTAGTTCTAATTAGCCAGATTCAATACTGAATCCACCGTTGTATGTCACAGTCTATTACTTCTCAGAGTAAAAATATCTGCTCTCATTTGAATTGGAGTCCACAATATATTTATCATCAAACACATTTATTAAGATTTGTAAGGTGCCAAAATTCATATAGCTGAGTTTTCTTTTCTTAATGTGGAAATTGGGGCTATTAAAACAGTTACTATTTTGAAACTTGGCAAACCCTTCAAAATTGCTTGGTTCTAGTCCAACATAGATCCGAAGACCAGGGAAGAAATGAGTAAGGTAAACCATAAAAACATGTTAGTGTCAGGGCTGTGACATTTGTTTCATATTTGTGGGTATAGTTTTGGCATCTGGTCTTTGGCATGACGCACTTTGTGAGAAGCTAGAAGTTTGAATACCTTACTGGGCACTCCATGGTGGATAGGACTTCTAGGACAGAGAGAACCATAAACATGAACTGGAGGACAACTAAGACTGAATAGTCTAACACTTAAACCTTGAACATATTCTGCACAAGTGTCTTCTTAATGAGAGAATTTATGTTATTGTTCTATTGCCTTTGTTATTGTTTTATTGGGCAATTAGGATGATGCTGAGATTTTTCAAGGCAGAAAATCTTCCTGTCCTGACCTCTCTTAACTAACATAGATATCCAGGCCTTCAGAGAAAATTCACTGGAGTCGATGTTAAAGAAAATTGGGGTATACTAGGGAAGGAAACAAATGGTCAAAGAGTGCATGGAACAAAAGAGATAAGTTATACTCAGATCTCACAATGCACATTCTCATCCATATGTGTTTCTTTTTACAATATTAAAGTATAAATATAATAGTGCCTCCTCTTCATCTTCCTTGACATTGTATGATTTGTTTTATTTTAATTCATTTCATGACTTTTTAAAAAAATTATTTATTTGAGAGCGAGTGAGAGAGAAAATAGGGAGAAGGGCGAAGGGAGAGAGAGAGAGGGAGAGAATCTCAAGCAGACTCCCTGCTGAGCACAGAGCCTAGCACAGGGCTCCAAGTGGGGCTTGATCTCAGGACTCTGAGGTCATGACCTGAGCAGAAACCAGGAGTCAGTTGCTCACCTGACTGAGCCACCCAGGTACCCCTATATTTAATGACTTTTAACTGTATAGCAGTTCTATATACAGTACTTTTAGATGTTATTATTTACTATTATTTAGTATTTACCTCTACTGTAGGAGGAAAAATATAACCATTTTGTAGATGATTTAGCTGAAGTTCAGAGAAGTTAAGTATACAAAGTCTGCAGGCTCCCTGGATTCTCCTTTGCTGTGGCTATTATTGCATTTCAATCCAGCAAAGCCCAGACAGAGGACTCCTGGAACTAGTTTAACAGACAGCAAAGGTGATAGGAATTGAGAAAGTTTTGATAGCTTAACAGGAGACAAAGTGAGGGTGATTCAGCTAGGGATAACCATATCCAGAATCAAATCATTAATTAAATCAGTCACCAACAAAAATTAGAGGCTTGTAAGAAGAGAAAAAGAGCAAGTGCACAAGAGCTATGACCCTTCAGATTAAATGGGATCCAGAGTATGCCACTTCAATCTACGGATGTTTTTACCATGTTGCCAAGAGGTCACATGATTCTTCCCCAAATATCTTGGAAGAAGTAAGGCTATGGTACAGATATCATAAAGCATGAACAGTCATCCCTCAAACACCAAATATTACTTTTCTAGACTGTTCATTGCAACCTACTCTCTTGTTCTATTACTAACAGTTGGAGGGAAGTTGGTGGGACTGTGAATATCAGGAAGTCCAGATTCCTAATAGACCAGCTAAATTATACATGTTATAATTTTTTTTGCCATCAAAGTTAAACTGTGTTAAGTTGCATGTTAATTCTTTTTCAAAAGCCAGTGGTATTAACCATTATGTTGTCATAGTGCACAACTTTCCAAGATAGGTCACAGTCTCTGGGTACTTTTTGTATTTAATTGTCATAATTTCAGAACCTCCAAGTATATCTACTTTAGTACTCAAAACAACACTTTTATATTCTGTAACTGTGTACCAACAATGATGAGGATGATAATCAAAATATTAATATATATTAATAATATAAAGATGAAATAATGGCAGAATATGCTTCATTCATCAAGATGCCAGCTATGTTCAAAGAGTAATTAATTTATTCATTAAATACTGAACCAAATTTTTGAGTATTTCAACTATGCATATGTTGTACCCAGTTTCAGAAAGTACACAGGAAATTCCCCTATTTCTATGGCAGTAACTATTCGTAATACATTAATATATAAACTCAACATGTTATATGCTTTAAACTTACACTATGTTATAAGTCAACTGCATCTCAATAAAGCTGGGGGACAAAAAATTTCCCTATTACTCTTTTTTATTTCCCTAATAACATTTTCTATTTCCCAAATAATAGAAAATCTCTCTGAGGTTTTGAAATGGTCCCTTTCAAAGAGAATTCATTTAGTTAACAAATGTGAAATAGGCCTGATTGATTAGTAATTGCCCATGAACACTCACATGGATGAGCAAGGGTGATTTCTGTACGGTAAAACCTGTATGTTCAAGGCTAGTTGTCCCTATGTGCAGCCACACACTCGTCCCTAAGCATTTCTCATCCTATTTGCATTTTTACGTTGCCCAAACTTGATGTAGCCCATCATTGTAAATAAAATATCTGATCTAACCACACATCAAATTAAATGTTCCTTCCTAATTATTTGAAAAAGATTTTCTCATGTCTACTACTTTGTATCCATTCAACAGGGCAGGATTGAAGGAAATGGACAGAATATAGGGAAGTTCTATAGAAGTTACATACACTTAGTAAAAAATTGGAAACCTCAACACACCAGAACAAGGGAAAAAAAATTTAGCTTCATAAATATTTTGTTTCAAAAGGTGGGGAATACAATAATGGAATATGTAGAGAGACTCAGAGGCAGGTTTTTTTGTTTGTTTGTTTATTTGTTTCTTTGTTTTTTGCTTTGTTTCATTTTTCCTTTTTTTCCCATGCCCAGCCTGGAACCCGACATGAGGCTTAAACTCAAGACCTGAGCTGAGACCAAGAGTCAGATTCTCACCCAACAGAGCCTCCCAGGTGTCCCTAAGGCAGTCTTTAATGGTATCTCATCTCACTTTCACTAAAGTTCATTGGGCCTGCTAGAAAGCCAGAATTCAATCTGAGACAGATGACTCACTGTATCTCTCCAAATACTGCCCTGAACATTGCGCAGTGTTTCTCCTGGATGGTAATAAGACCATTGTCTGTTATTACATCTATAAATGTCATCTTCCTCCTGAAAGAACTTTTGAGACAATTTTGAAGAACCTAAGAGGAGAACATATATAGACTTGTAAGTTGGTCTAAAATCAACCAAAAAGCTATGGTTAAAGTTATTCCCTATCAATGAAAAAGAGAGGTTTTGGATGAATAGAACCCTTGCCAACACTGCCATTTATTATTTTTTTTTATCAAGTAAGAGCAAAATTAATGGTGACCAGATCACTTTAATGACAGTTGAGGTGATCATAAAAATGTTAAGCCTTCTTCAGCTATTCACCAAATAATATAAATTATCTGATTTTTTTTAAAGATTTTATTTATTTATTTGACAGAGAGAGATCACAAGTAGGCAGAGAGGCAGGCAGAGAGAGAGGGAGAAGGAAACAGGCTCCCTGCTGAGCAGAGAGCCCGATGTGGGACTCGATCCCAGGACCCTGAGATCATGACCCAAGCCGAAGGCAGCGGCTTAACCCACTGAGCCACCCAGGTGCCCTAAATTATCTGATTTTTAGCTAACATTTCTTGAGCACCTTCTGTGTCTTAGCACAATTTTTAGGCACTTGAAGTGTAATAATTCATATAGTTTTCTTACTTTTTCTAAGAGGTATGTACTGATATAATCCTATTTTATAGAAAATAAAAATAAAGCACAAAAAAAATCTACAGAGGGCTACTCACTTGAGCTGCTTGGATGACCTTTCAGAAATGTCCCAAGTTGTAGAGGAAAATCAGTCCTCATATACTTGCAGTAAATAAAAACACAGGGAAAGTTTTCGAAGAGGCTAAGTAGCTTGTCCAAAGTGACTCAGCTTGGACATGGCTGAGTTAAGCCACAAAACCATGTTGTCTGTTTCAAAATCATTTTGACATACTTTTGACACAAAAGCTGTAGCACTTGATATAATGGCAACATGTTTCTTTCTTAGGTGTTTTTGTTGTTGTTGTTGTTGTCATTGTTTTGTTTTGTTTTGTTTCCCCTGAGTTCCTGCTTCTAAAATGCTCAAGTTCTGGCTCTACAAACTGATGGCAAGGAGAAGCTAAAGTCACATGAGACCTAGGAAAATCTCCTAGCTCCTCTTTCTACTCCTGGAATCTCACTGAACAATGAGTGAAATAAGTCAAGTGGAGAGAGTCAATTATCATAAGGTTTCATTTACTTGTGGAGCATAAGGAATAACGTGGAAGACATGGGGAGATGGAGAGGAGAAGGGAGTTGGAGAAAATCGGAGGGGGAGACGAACCACGAGAGACTGTGGACTCTGAGAAACACACTAAGAGTTTTGGAGGGGAGGGGAGTGGGGGGCTGGGTGAGCCTGGTGGTGGATATTATGGGGGGCACGTATTGCATGGAGCACTTGGTATGGTGCAGAAACAATGAATTTTGGAACACTGAAAAGAAATAAAATAAAATCAAACAAACAAACAGACAAACAAACAAACAAACCTGGCAGGATCTTTCTTTGGCTCTGCAAGAATGTAGATTTTTCCCCCTGCCACAGGAAAAAAATTTTTTAAAAAAACGCTATCTGTTGTTGTTCTTGTTGTTTCTCTCTCTCTCTCTTTCTTGCATCTTTCAACTTACATAAAGTTCTTTTTGAAGTCAGATGACCTTTGCTTCAATCACTTCCAATTCCATTGCAGCCAACAATCTATGTATTATCCATTTTTCCTTTTTTTGTGTGTCAAAGGATTTGTTTAATCTCAACTTTTCTCCATTTAGATAGTTACTTCAGAGAAACTTTAACCTTTTTCCAGCTAAGTAATTTGCACATTCTTTGGAATACATCTGTGCTCCAGAAGACAGACAGAGAGGGAGAGAGAGAAAACAACTCTCTATACAAAGGAAATCTTTAGATAGGCACAGAAAAATGGGAAAATCTAAGAATCAGGTATGTACACTAGTAGCATATGAAGAAATCATCTTTAACCTTTCTTTAGTGTAAAGTATAGTGGGAAAATGTAGTTCCCCTTACAAGCCACTACCACTCTAACGCATTAAAACTCTAAAAATGGAAGTTGGGGCCAAAACTGTCATTCATTTATCTGTCAGTTCATCCACCCACTTACTCATTTTTTTCTCTCAATATTCATGAATACCTAAGAGAGGTCAACTATTAGTAAATCATTCCATTGCCTTGATTTGGTTCCTACATGCATTTTTGCCTAAGAAGGTATTACCAGGTCATTAAGCCATGATCTGACCACATATTCCACCATGACAGAAAAAAAAAAAAAAGGAAAAAAAAAACTAAAGGAAACATTGATCAAAAATGTTAATTTGTTTATTGTTAGGGCATTGTTTTTTAACTCGTTTATTTTTCCCATCAACTTTCTCTTTGGACACTTTCTATATTTCCCAAAATTCTAGAATGATCCATTCAAGTGAGCTGCCAGAGTAATTTTCATTCTTCTAAATAAACTTAGCTTTGTTGTATGCCTGTCCAGAGATAAGCTGCGCATTTTCTCTTATTAAATGTATCAGCTGAAGTCTTCTTTACTGAGATCAAGTTATTCTCAACCATTCAATTCAGGGATAAAAAAAAGAGAGACACATTTATATTTACCTTAACTTTCATAGACATTAATCCTTACAAGATATTTCAGGTAAAAGAATCAAAAAACTATTTTCACCGAAGGGTAAACTGAGGCTTCAACAATCAACCTGTACCCATGGGCGGGAAGTTCATTTATGATTGAGCTGAGATTTACCTCAGACTTGTCCAAATCTAAAGCCTTGACTACTTCAACCAGAATAAAGCAGGAGAAAACTATTCACAACTGAAGAAGCCATTCACAACTGAAGAAGCCATTGATATTAGCTTAAGATCCGTTACCTAGCTGTTTCCTACTTCACACATTTGATATTGGTTATGGTTATGTTGTCACAGTGGCTTCCTGGTGACTTTCATTATCTCATTCCACTGGGACATTTTGTCTGTGAATGATCTCGTCTATTAAAGCAGTTGGTACCTCCAAGTTTAAGTGCATCTGTGTGTAATTTTAATATGCAGGGCCACTTCCTCTCTGCCACTAGCCCTTTCTCCTCTCAAATTATGCAGGTGGCTGACACCTACCACTGCAGCAGTTAGTTGTATTAAATTGAGAAATAGTCACAGGTCATAAACCTCCCAAATAAATTGTGCTCCAATAAGATGTGCACAGAAACTCAAGTTCTAGATCACATTTATTTCCAAGTTGCACGGTGTTCACAACATTTCCTCTTGTTTCTGTAATGAATCCTTATTTGTTTAATGATAGTGATTAGATGCCTTAAATTACCAGAAATAAAATCCATTTCCCTCAGCACTGGGCATATATATGAGAACCATCAGTTGTGTATTCTCCAGGCTCTTTTTATAATGGTACTAAATACGTATAAACAAGCATCTGTTGCAGTAATTTAAATGTTTTATCCTTATGTACTGCATGTGTATTAAAAACAGGATGTGTTATTTAAAATATTAGTTATGTTCATGGATTAGAATCTTTATTTGTGAATAGCTAACACATAAAGATCACAAAGTGAATATTCCAGAATACACTCACTGATTCAAACAGGCCTATCTTCCATTTGACTCTGTCTGTTTTACATCTATTATTTGGGATCATATTACAAATACTTAGAATCTCCATCTGCAAGAGGTCACGCCTCTTTTTGCTTTAGGTAATTTTAAAGAAAATAACTACTTTTTCTTAAGCTATGCAGAAACTCAAATACAATTTTGACATTTGCTGCCTTGAAATAATGGTGCTGATTATAATTAAAATTAGAATAGAAATTGAAAATTAAAATGACAAAAAAGAAGGCCCCAGAGTTCAGAAAAATGTGTATAAAATAGGGTCATAAAAGGAGAGAAGAGTTGGAACATAGTACGCTGACAATTATTTTAGAAATAAAATGTTAATATGTGTAATAGAGGCTTATATATTCTATGTAGGATGAGGTGACTCTTACCCTGCTATTTTGGGTGCAGTGACATTTGATGTGTAAGATATTAGAAGGAACATGAATTAAACTCTTCAAAATAAGAAAGGTCAGTATATAGACATTATCTGAGATTTCTCTCATTAATTTTACTGCTTACAAATTCAAGAGGGATTGCAGAATAAAGCCAATTTTAGAGATATGCCATTTGACCCAGGCCCTCAAAAATGATAATATTTAACCCCTATTTCCAATCTATATTAAAGTGCTTTGCCCTTGAATTAGTCAGTAAATGGCTTTCACTCGCTCCTCCATCTTGTGCATTTTTGTAGGCATATACTAAATGCCTATGGAACAGAATACTCTATATTGAAGACTAGCCTTCGGAATGATAATTTAGTGACTGATATGCCAACTTAAAAATTAATATATACTTTCAAATAAAATATGTAGTTTTATCCATCATGACGGGTATTCAGAAATTTGTTTTTATTCAGTTCTTTCAAAGATCATGTTGGCTCTCAAAAACAAACAAAAAAATCATGTTGGCTCTCTTTCACTGTGTAACAAATTACTATAAACTTAGCAGTTTAAAACACAATAAATTTATTACCTCATAGTTTCCATAGGCCAGAAGTTCAGGCATGTTATAGCTGGAGTCTCTGCTCATGGTTTCAAAAGATTATAGTCAAAGTTTTGCTACAACACAGCTCATGTGAGACTCAGTGTCCTACTTCGAGCTCATTCAAGTTGTTGGCAGAATTAAGGTCCTCCTGGTAGTAATACTGAAGTAGCATTTTCTTGTTAGCTTTTTAAAATAGGGACAAATCTCCACTTCTTAAGGCTGCCCAGGATTCCTTGCCAACAGCCTCTAGAAGCAGTTCAAGGCAAGGCTGCTTTCTTCCAAGTCAGGGTTAAGTATTTACCTGTGAGGTCTTCACCTACCACCAGCTGGAGGAAAGTTGCCAAAGGGCTCACCTGTTAGGTCAGCCTCATCTAGCATAATATTTTTATCTTAAGGTCACAAAGGCCCTGCTCAGCAGCACCTAGATTAGAGTTCAATTGAAGAGCTGAGATAACATACATATACCCGTGGGTCCTGAGAGTTGCTGGGATAGTTTAGAATCCTACATAACAAGAAATACAAATGAAGGCTCTTTATCTAGCAAAGAAGCAGTATTGTCTTGAATGATCAAAAACTGTGTGTGGGCTTAGACTACCTTGGGGTAATATTCAGGCTCTTGGGAAAAACTCTTTACCTTCCTAAGAGAAAAATTTCATATCCCATATCGGTAGGATGTCTAGACATGTTGGTTTACCCAGGAATGTTCTAGCTTACTTCTGTTTTTCTGGAGATATTAATAGTCTTCCCTTTTACTCTAAAATGCAGCCATATTTGGATAATAAATCACACAGTATATTTCTATGGTTATTGAGAGGGTATAATATGAAAATATGCGTAAAATCCTTCAGTTTGTTTGCCTAATAGAAGGCACTCAAAAATCACTAATATAGGTGCCCCTTTTTCATCAGTCTGGACTTGTGTAAATGCCATTGTGAAAAGGATTTATGTATAAATGCTATTACATATTCAGTAATAAATGCAAAAAGACAAATATAAGAACCTAAGTCTTAGGTTCATGAGTTATACTTAAGAATTTCAGAAAATTAGGAAACCAAAATCAAAAGCCAAAGTTATAAGTAAATTTGTGTTGGAAATACAAAATTGAAGTGATCAGATTTTTGGGGTGGTGGTGGGGGAAGCTATGTAAGAGTTCTTAGAAACTATGTAAGAATCCTTAGAAGATAGAATCGAAATGATTCTAAAAAGACAGATATAATTCTCATCAGTGAAAAAGGGAAGTCAGTCTAATTCAAAAACAAACAAATAAATATGTAAACAAATAAATCTCAGAGAATGTATTAGAAATTATATGTGGATAGAACACAGAATAATATTAGGGTCCTATGACAGATGGACCCAACAAAGGGAAGTTCATTCCACATAGTAAAGGATTTTGACAGCTGGGCAAGGAGTTTCTATGTTTTTAATAGGTGACTGACACAATCACAGCATGTCAAATGATTTTAAGGGACAAGCATTGAGAGAGGGAACAGGGTTAGGAGAAAACGCCAACAATTTGAACAAAAATAATGGAATCTGGAGTTAAGATAGTGGCAGCTTAAAGAAGGAGGAAAGGACATAAATGCAAGAAATGGAAGAACACACACACACACATCAGCGTAGTATATGATGAGTGGAAATATCAATTACTTATAGGATGGATGAAGGGCTCTGTAAAATAAAAGTAGAGGAAATTGTCAAAGTTAGGTAGTACAAATATGAACCATTTAAGTTATCAAATTTACAAAACAAAATTGCTCAGTTAAGGAGACTACGGCCAGGTATAAAAATTATTACTAGAGTAAGGGACCAGAAAAATTGTAAAAGTCAGAGCTGAGTATGGTTTGCACTTTATTAAACTGAAGAGTTAGTACAACCAAAAGCATAGCAAAAATCTGACCAGGTAGAGATAAAGGTGGCCTTTTAAATGAACATATTTCTTATATCTGATTGCTGTGTCAACAAAGCTCCTACTTTATGGTGTAAATACTATAATTACAAAATTAAGGCAAATATGTAATATACTAATTAGAGATATGATCACATCTTCTCTAGTTAGTTCCACCTTGGGAAAAGTTTTGTGGAGAAGTCTGGAGAAAAGCAAACAAACAAATAAACAAACATGGCACATGCAGCCTTGAAAGAAAGACTATGATCGGAACCTTGAAGTTAATACACATATATATGTGTGTATGTGTGTGTGTGTGTGTGTGTGTGTGTGTGTGTATAGTGTTTAAGTATATCTGTGTGTTTATGTATGTATGGTTTAATATATATTTTAAATGCATACACATACATATATTATGCATGTGTATGTGTGTGTTTTTCCTAGCGTCCACTAACTACTAATCAAAACAATGGAGCTAGATGACAGGGAAAAACCCAAGACAATATCTATGTGGATGTTCATCTCCGCTTGGTACAACTTAGAAGTCTGTTGCTTGGATTACTTTTTTCTTACTTTAGCCCTAGATGTTTGGACCCACCTAGAACGGAGTTGAGCAGAGTCACCACTATGTATATTATGAATTGTGTTAAGTATTCTCTCTGTTAAGCCTACTATTTTTCACCCCATTACTTCCAGTGATCTAGGGAGAGTATAGGTTTCAGCAGCATCCTTGACTGCCTTTTTTATACTCCTAGGAAGTGTAATGGTCTCCCTCTGCATCTGGTAACTGATACCATTAATTAGACCTGACAAATTAATGATAGGCTATATTAACCACATTTGTCTAAGCATTACACAGATATCTCCTGCTTCCAGTGGGAATCATTTAGTCTAAAGGAAAATATTTAGAATCCTAGATTCACCAGTAAAGTCAGGTTTCTTAATCACAGAAGTATCTCAAATAGTTTTTAACAAAGAGATAAGCTAAAATTCATTGCACACCATTTCAACAAAAAGCAGCAGACCCGCTGATTTAAAGTCTCATCCTAATGGTTTAAAAATCAATAGTTCCCCGTTATTTCTTAGCCAGAGAAGGCACTTCACATTCTGCATTTCCTAACCTATATCTATTTCCTTTTACACAAATATCTCAGTCTAGTTGCATTATTTGCTTATTCATGTCTTGGAGGATAATATCCATTTGAAACTGATTTTACCCAAACTAGGTTTGGCTGTACCTATGTATTTCATCTTTACTTTATATCATGAGAGTGGGCAAAAAAAAGAATATACAACTCCAGTCTTAGTTTTTCCAATGTCAAGAAATAGGGGGTAATCTGGATAGAAAGCTACAAGGCACTGATCCTTCATTCAAACGTCCTCTTAGGTACTATGTCAAAGCCTGGGTATCTAGGTCACACAGCAGGGGACAATCCCAGCATGCAGAAACTTCAACTCTCTTCTCAGGTATTAGGTCATTTAGGGAGTGGAGATGGAAAAACTTGGGGTGAAGCACAGCCTCAGGCTCTGAGGAATTTTGCCTCAAGAAGAGAAGTTAATACAGAATTGCGTTTTACAGAAAGCGTAGTTACTTAGCTGAAACCATGTTAGAATCTGTTATCTTCCAATTTGACCTAAGGTCAGAGGTAGATCAACATGTTTTACAACCTAGTACTAAGTACCATATGTGATTTCATGGTTAAGCAGTGGAGGACTCATGCATCAGTGAGTTTTACTTTATTTCTACAGGTAGCCTGGACACAGAACTCCCTAAGAACAAGAGCTGAGGAGTCTAGTGATGGTCCCAAGCTTTTAACCACAGCATTCAAAACACCTCTCAATTTGCAAACTTTGTACTATGTTGGTCTTTGGTAAATGAGCTAAGCACCAAAAACAAAACAAAACAAAACACCCCTCTAAATTCATCACCTGCATTGGAGGGACATAGGAGAAACAAAAATGAGTTAGTATCAAACAATACAAGTTATGTGATTAAAGGGAGTTCTTTTCAGTGGTACTCACAGATTAGTGGTAAACTTCTAAAAGAGGCTGCAATTCAAAATTTTCAGTATCTCAATTAATCAAATTTATATCACGATCCAGAAACTATGAGTAGGTTTATGTGTATTCACTAAAAGAAAACACACAAAATACCTTTTTCTCTTCTGCAAAATGGGGACATTAATACGGATATCATGGAATTAAGGTGACTAAGAGGATAAGAAAGGGACAGTGAAAATGATGTGGATGCTGTATCTCCTCCCCTGGCCCAAGCTACATTCACCTGTAACTGTGATAGGGTGTTTTCCACCTGCTGGCAGCTTCCTAACTCAAGTGCCTGCATCTATCTGTCTGTCCAAGAACATTCTCCAACACTCCTGGGCTATACTAAACTGAAACCAGTTCTCTATTTTGAAATATTTGAAATTAACACCCAGGGGGCAACCCTTTGCCATTAGAAAGTAGGAGTTGGTATAAACTGTCCAGTCTCCAGTCCTCTGAGTCAATAGTTCTGAGCACGCTCCACACCATGTATCCACACCATTTGCAACAGGGCCTCAATGTCTTTGAGCTTCAGTTCCCCCAGCAGTAACTAACATACCTTCTACTACCTACCTACTTTGCTTGCTTGCTTGCTTGCTTGCTTTCTTTCTCTTTCTATTTCTTTTCTTTCCTGCCTTTCCTTTTTATTTTCTTTTCTTTTCTCTTCTTTTCTTTTCTTCCCTTCCTTCCTCCCTCCTTCCCTGCTTTTTTCCCTCCCTCCCGCCTTCCTTCTTTTCTCATTTTACTCACTCCCTTGCTTGTAATTTCTGATGACTCCCAACTGAAGTAGCTGTACTCAAGGCCTTAGTACAGTGTCTCCTTTTAGGAAGACTCTAACTAAAATGGGACATTTCCCCTGCTTTTATTCCTTTCTTCATAATAGTGTTGTACCTATTCAAAGATCTAATTTAATTTTTTTTCTTTTTTCTAATTTAATATTTTTTCATTGATTCACTTATCTCCCCTACAAAAAATGGAATCTCTTTAAATACAAGAACAATCTATTTGGCATTCTAATTTTAATATCACTGCAATCAGTAAAAGATTGTTGAATGAATGAATAAAAAATGTGGAGATGGAAATCAATGAATTGTTCTATGCCTTACTGAGTGTTTCTGTGACCAATGTAGCAATAATTCAGCTGACCATAACAGATGGTAATTTCCATATTCTCTGAGGACAAAAATCCTGACTCACTACAGGCCTGATCTCAAGGAGCTGAGCTGTCCTCTCTAAAACTAGACAATGCTAGATCATTATGATAGTATAAACACTTTGCAATCTCAGATAGGTTCAAGAAAGTATATTCAGAAGAGAGCAGCTTAGAGTACGAATCTCAGGGGCATTTGGGGAAAATTGGGGAAATGAGATATGGTGGCTTTGGGCACCAATTTTTCTACTTTAGGAACTAACCTTCTATTCAGAGGCACTTCCTTCCATCTGAAATACTTGTTCAACAGGCTGGAACTGACAATAGACAAAATGCTTTACTGCCATGTGTCAGGCAGCTTGATGCATGTCATGCCTGAATAAATGCAAAAGGAAATTTTAGCTCAAGGAGATGGTATAGAAAATGGTTCTTCATGGAGCAAGGAGTAAAGAATATGTCTCCCATGGAGAAACTCATGGTGACAAAGGGTCTGATTTATATTTTAATTGCCAGAATAAAATAAAATATCCTTAAATTCAGGCATGCTAATGAACAAGAAGCAGAATTAGCTTTTTCTCTGTCTATTGAATTGTCTCATGTTAGCTGAGAGAAGCAAACAGAGCATCGTAGATCCAAATATTACCCCAAGGTGTTATAAGCACTATAATTTGCAGATTAACATTGAAT
Source organism: Mustela nigripes (assembly GCF_022355385.1). Classification (NCBI taxonomy): domain Eukaryota; kingdom Metazoa; phylum Chordata; class Mammalia; order Carnivora; family Mustelidae; genus Mustela; species Mustela nigripes. The sequence goes on from NC_081573.1 coordinate 38,425,351, forward strand.
GGCCTTTTATAAGAACCTTTTGAAATTATACTGAATCTTCACCAACATGGTTTCCTCACAAAGACACGTTGCAAAGATTTGTTAAGATTGTCTACTGAATTTCATTAAATCGAGACATACTATAAAGTAAATCTGTCTTTTAAGCCATGTTTTTTTTTTTAAGATTTTATTTATTTATTTGACAAAGATCACAAGTAGGCAGAGAGGCAGGCAGAGAGAGAGGGGAGGAAGCAGGCTCCCTGCAGAGCAAAGAGCCCGATGTGGGGCTCAATCCCAGGACCTGAACTCATGACCTGAGCCGAAGGCAGAGGCTTTAACCCACTGAGCCACCCAGGCACCCCTTAAGCTATGTTTTTAAAACTGGCTTAGACAAACATTAGTTTCCTATTTGTCATAAGAATTTATTTATTTATTTTTTTCCTTCTCTTTCCTTTCCTTCTCCCTTAAAAAAAATCTTTATACTATATTTTATTAAAGAAAATTTATTTTTACATTTATTGTCAGTATAAATAGTATTGCTAGCTAATGCTTTTATTTCACAAAACAAGTTTGCTTTACTAAAATTTGGCAATATGATTCCAATTTAAAAAACAAACACTTAATATATTAATACTTCTATGTTGTCTAGTTGCAGGGAAATACACAATCTTGAAATTTTAACAACAGCTCAAAAGTTCTCTTTGCAAAAATTCTATTTACTAGAGAATTCTGATGTTATTTTTCTAGTAGATTTGTTTTTAATAGGGAGAAATGTATGTTTTGAATATGTCATTCACTTACGCCATAGTGTTAACTTCATAAGTTTTGAATATATATTTACTCAGGAGGTTCATAAAAATCAGATTATTGGTATTTTTCTCCAAAGAGACTTTCCTGAATTATGCAGCTTTGAGGAAGTGACAGCAGAAGAGGAGGGAGTAGCTGTCTGTCCACTCATATACCCACATCCAAGCGGGGCTCTGGGGAAGATTAAGCAATGGGAATGTACTTGGATATCCAAGTGTGATAGAGCTGAGTGTGTTATAGATGAGCGAAACAAAAGGTAATGCATATATTTAAACTCAGATCCTAAATTTTTACTTTAAAATTCATATATAGCTTCTTAAGTGCATATGTGTACTACATCAAGCACTATAGTAGACTCTAGGGTAGGAGAGGGATATGTTCTTTGATCTCTTGGTGTTTATATCATAATGCTCATATAATAATAAGTGAGATGTGAACTGATAAAAACAGAAAAATATACAAATATGTATAAAAATTCAGGTAATGCTAAGTACTGTAATGAAAATCTAGCAATCTAATTTTAGGATGACCAGAATTTAAGAAGCTGACAAGTAGGGTGAGAATGTATCTGGTAGGCTATCCAGATATATAAGTAGACTTTTATTTACATATATCCTTAATAAAAATATATATATTTAAAATGTATAACATGATGATTTGATATACTGATTGAAATGATTAGTAGAGTCAAGCTAATTAGCATATCATGTCATACAGTTTTTTCCTTTTTCTGTGGTGAGAGCAACTGAAATCTATTTTCTTAATGTATTTCCATTATTCAATACAGAATTATCAACTATATTTATCATGACTGTATATTAGATCTCTATACACTGATACAATGTAAGTACAACTTTGTACCCTTTGACCAATCCCAACCCATCACCTCAAAACTCCTTATTAAGCATTGTTCTACTCTGCTTTTTTGTGTTCATCTTTTTTAAAAAATTCCATATAAAACTGAGATCATACGGTATTTGTTTTCCTGTGTCTTGCTTATTTTGCTTAGCAAAATGTCCTATAGGTTCTCCCATGTCATAAAAATGGCAGGATTTCCTTTTTTCTCATGGCTGAATAGTATTTCATTCTCTGTTGATGGACACTTGATTCAGTCCACATTTTGGCTCTTGTAAAAATGCTGCAATAAACACGGGAATGCAGGTATCTCTTTGAGATACTTCTGTTATCTACTTTTCATAAGTGGATTTGCTGGATCATATGGTAGTTCTTTTTTCAATTTCTTGTGAAACGTACATACTTCTCTATATGTTTTCCATAATGGTTGCACCAATTTAAATTCTCACCAATGGCATAAAAAATTTCCCTTTTTTCCACATCCTAATCAACACTTTTTATATTTTGTTTTTGATAATAACCATTATAGCAGTTGAGAGGTGATTTCACATTATGGATTTGATTTGCATTTTCTCTGATCAGTGAAGTACCCCATATCAGATGTATGGTTTACAAATAATTTCTTCCATAATTTCTCCCATTTCAAATAATTTCTCTTTACGCTCTCTCTTCATTCTGTTGAGTCTCCTTTGCTATGCAGAAACTTTTTAGTTTGATGCATTTCCATTTCTCTATATTTACTTTTGCTGCCTACACATTTAGGTCACATCCAGGAAATCATTTCCTGTACCAGTATCAAGGTTTCCTTTGTTTTTCTTCTAATAGCTTTATGGTCTTATATTTTTTATGGTCTTACATATAAATCTAATATATTTTGAGTTGGCTTTTATATATATAAGTAAGATAATGGAACTAATTTCATAATTTTGCAAACAAAATAGTTTTCCTATCAAACCATTGTACATTTTATATATATTGTATATACATGCATACATATATATGTAGTTAGTTGCATATTATATATTACATAATTCTACATAATTGTTATATAATACTTATGTTCTATAATACTGATTCATTGAAACTTTTTTTTTTTTTTTTTTTTTTTTTTAAGATTTTTATTTATTTATTTGACAGAGAGAGATCACAAGCAGGCAGAGAGGCAGGCAGAGAGAGAGGAGGAAGCAGGCTCCCCACTGAGCAGAGAGCCCGATGTGGGCCTCGATCCCAGGACCCTGAGATCATGACCTGAGCCGAAGGCAGCGGCTTAACCCACTGAGCCACCCAGGCGCCCTCATTGAAACTTTTATAATTAGAAAAGTACATCTGATTCTCTAGTAACATTTTTGTCTTACCCATTTTGTCTTATATTAGAATAGACACACTCATAATTTCTTACTGTGGTCAGCAGGATGATATAACTTTTCCTTTCATTTTACTTTCTACTTGTGGATGTTTCAACAACAAATGGATGTTTCCAGTAGATAGCATGTAGCAGAATCATGTTTGTTTTAATCAAGTCTACGAACACTTTGGATAGTTTATTCCATTAATATTTGAGGTAATTATAGATATAGTTTTTTAATAGAGCTTTTAATTTATCTTTTTATTCATATTTCTGTTTCTCCTCAACTGTTGTTCCTTATTGTAGTTTACATTTGGTGTCGTGTTCTTATACTGACATTTCTTTTATTTGGTCCAAAAATCATCTGATTTGAGAAATATATCATAATTATATGTATGACATAGACCCCAGAATATTGTTTTATAAATATGATTTTTATACTTGATGTTTAAATTAGTTAAGAGAAGAAAGGAGAAAAAATATTCACGGAAATGATCCTTTACAATTACATGATCATTTTAAACAGTGCATGGTTTGGTTTGGTTTCTTTTCTCCTGTGGATTTAAATTACTGTCTGGGTACATTTGTTTTCATCTGAAAGAACTTTCTTTGGTATATCTTGTAAATTGAGTCTGATGGCAACACCTTCTCTTAGTTTTTCTTTACTCTGAACGTCTATGTTTTCATTTGCATTCCAAAGGATAGTTTTGCTGGGTATAAGGGTCTTAGTTGTGTGGGTTTTTTCCCCATATTCCTTACAGTATTTTGAATATATCATAATACTTCTTCCTGGCCTCTCTGTTGTTTGCTGGAAAGCAAGCTCTTAATTTTATCAGACTCTCATCATACATAATGAATTCATATTATCTTGCTGATTTTAAGGTTTTCTCTTAGTCTTTGTCTTATTGTTGTTTGGATTACATAATTTCTACCAATCTATATTTAAGTTTGCCAGTTAAAATTCATTTTTCAACCCTCTTTAAGATATTTTCTGTTGCACGTGCTGTAATTGTACATTTTATTACAGAAATCTCAGCCAGCCATTTCTTAAATAGAACCTTATCATATGAATAATGGATAGGTGAAGAAGGAACCTCTAGCCTACTGGCTGCAGTCATCTGAAATTTAGCTTACAAAATATGAAGCAGGGAGGGATAAAAAAAGCTCCGGTGGACTCTTCTTTCCAGCAATTCTGGGAGCTAGGTGAGGAAACCTCACCTTTTAGAAACATCCCCTGCAGATTAGCTTCTATAATCTGTTGGGAAGAAGATGAGTAAGGCAGTAGATCATGGCTCAACTTTCACCAATTCGTACTATTCTCATTTAGATTTAGCAGATTTTCTTGAATAAATGTTTCTTCATTTGTTATAATGCTAACCCAAGATTAATATAATTTATATGTTTATTTTTGATAATTTTCCCCAGTTTCATTTATTTCCCAGAGGATCAGATTCATGGAGTTTCTTATTTTTTTTAAAGATTTTATTTATTTATTTGACAGACAGAGATCACAAGTAGGCAGAGAGACAGGCAGAGAGAGGGGGGGAAACAGGTTCCCTGATGAGCAGAGAGCCTGATGTGGGGCTCAATCCCAGGACTCTTAGATCATGACCTGAGCTGAAGGCAGAGGCTTAACCCACTGAGCCACCCAAGTGTCCCCATGGAGTTTCTTAAATAGCCATCCTAGAAGTTGTCTCAAAATAGTTTTCTTTCTTTATTCATATGTGATGTCTGCTTATGTTTACTTATGTTTCTATTTTTTTAATTTTTTCAAAAAGATTTTAGTTATTTTTTTGACAAAGAGAAAAGAGAGAAAGCACAAGTGGGGATAGTAGCAGATGGAAAGGGAGAACAGTCTCCCTATTGAGCAGTGAGCCAGACACAGGACTTGATCCCAGGACCCCAGGATCATTACCTGAGCCAAAGGCAGATGTTTAACCAACTAAGCCACCAAGCCACCCCTCTCCTTATGTTTCTATAGCCCAGCATTCACCAGATGTTTATGAAATGTATTTGTAAATAAATAAATAAATAAAATTTTAAGTAAATAATGCTGAAAGATTCTAATACATTGGCTAACTTTAAATATTTTTGAAGTTGACTGGCCTCACAGACAAGGTTATATCTGTATATATTGTAGATATATTGTAGATATATAAATATAGACATATAAATTATAGATGTATATATTATAGATTCATAAATGCCAAGTTTCTTTCTATTTCTTTTGAAAATGAATAAAGGATATGTTAAGTTTCAGTGTAAACAGTCCCTGTAGCTCAGAATCCAACTATATCAAAAGTAGATTTGATCACCATGGAAACAAAATATCTCTCCCCTTTACATCTTGCTCAACCAATAAGAATGTTTCAATACAGATTACTCTGTGCCTTCTAGAGAACATTGGGTCATTATCAATTCCAAATGGAAAAGCATAAAGGACAATGAACACCCCTCTTCTTAAATATATTAAACAGAACTTTGTAAAGACTCTTTAAACAATATTTCAAGAAAAAAAAAATTTGTTTGTATTTTCTCAATGGAGAGTCTATCCTCTTGTCAGGTATCTGATATTATATTAGTCTAATACTTACAAAGCCTGATAATTGAAATCTATAAATAATAAACAATACAGCTAATAAATTTAAAAGTCTAAGGTCTAAGTAAGGGATATCTGTAGCCAAAACATATTATTTTTTTCCAGAGTAATTTCATATCCCCTCAGTGGTAGCAATAACATAAATCCATAGCATCTTAAAATATATGTTAGTCTTATATTCTGTTTCTGTTACCAATACATAAAAACAGGCTTTTTCAACCATGAAACTAAAACATCTTGGGCCTCAGTAAGCAATATTTAGTAAAAACCTTAGCTTTTTGCCTCAGTTTTTTGTTTCGTTATGTATTTTTCATTTTCATTTTATCTAAAATCTGGCATTTGGATGGCCAAAGAAGATAATTTTGTTTCTTTAGACATTTAAAAACAAAACAACTCAAATACATTTTTATTATTACTGCTATAGTAATGAAATAAGTATGTTTAAAAATAATATAGTGTAGCAGAAAATGGGCTTGATGCCAGATGTGCCTCACAAATCTTAAATCTCCTACTCTTAAGGCAAAGACCTAGATAATTATATTTTTGCAACACCATAAAAATGTTTTTATTGTATTTTGTATGAATATAGTCTTGGCTTTCTTGTCTTTTCTCATATGTGTAGAGGAAAACTTACCTGTGAACTACATTGGTGGGGATAAAATGGGTCAATAAAAATGTTCTTATATTATAATTATTTCGTAGTTACAAGATCAGTTTAAGCCAATCAGTTTGTCAGGGTTTGTGAAATCCTAAAGTGTGGCAACAATGCTTTCCAAATGGTCATTTCTCAAATAACGACTGACTGTCAGTGAGCAATGGGGTTTCTTACTTGCTTTCTACCATATATATATATATATATATATATATATATATATATATAT
>NC_081573.1:38431916-38544634 GCF_022355385.1 Mustela nigripes
AGAGAGGAAGGGAAGCAGGCTCCCTGCTGAGCAGAGAGCCCGATGTGGGACTCCATCCCAGGACCCTGAGATCAGGACCTGAGCCGAAGGCAGCGGCTTAACCCACTGCGCCACCCAGGCGCCCCTCTACCATATATATTTTTTTAAGATTTTATTTATTTATTTGACAGACAGAGATAACAAGTAGGCAGAGGGGCAGGCAGAGAGAGAGGAGGAAGCAGGCTCCCTGCCAAGCAGAGAGTCCGATGCGGGGATCGATCCCAGGACCCTGGGATCCTGACCTGAGCTGAAGGCAGAGGCTTTTAACTCACTGAGCCACTCAGGCGCCCCTCTTACTTGCTTTCAATGCAAAATAATCACATGACTTTTGAAGAAAGCACAAACAAAACAATATCCCATATATATGCATGTGTAATCACTGTTATTTTTTTTCCCATTACTCTCCATTAGTAAAAGAGGGAAACTTCTCTCTTTGAAGACATATTAGAATGAAAAATTCTCCCAATTCTCCATAGTGCACTGAAATTCATTTCTAAATTCACAATAATGGTCAGTTAATAGAATTTTGTTATGAAATTATAAACTGTGAGAATAAGTCACAGAAACAGTTCACAGTTTGTATTTTTGAAGTCACAAAATCTGAGATGCATTAACTTTATAAATAACAAATACAATCTGTACTGAACACATTTTGTAAGTCACAATTATAATTCTTATTGTTAATACTTCATAAATTCCACATACTTTTCACGTTACCCAATTAGCTTGATATAAACAGAGCATGGACAAAGAAAGGATATGATGTGAGGAGATTTCTAAGCAACTCCTACAAGCAATCATTGAAAGAGTCTTTTCCCTTTTATTTTCCTGAAAAAAGAATAGACTAGATAGTAATGGTAACTCATTTAGAACATCACAAAGAATTTATTTTTTTAAATATCTATTTTTTAATTTATTTGTCAGAGAGTGAGAAAGAGAACAAGCAGGGGAAGTGACAAACAGAGAGAGAAGGAGGGTCCCTACGGCCTGACTTGGGACTCAATCCCAGGACTCTGTGATCATGACCTGAGCCAAAGGCAGAAGCTTAACTGACTGAGCCACCCAGGTGTCCCAGAATATCACAAATAATTTAATGAAAGAAGGACATACTTCATGTGTGTGTGCCTCCCAGAAAAGGGGTATATGCTTGTGTGCACAGAAGAGGAAAACTAATCCGACAGAAAGGAAGCCATTATAACAGCCAGAATGAAAATGTTATCTAAGTGGTTGAGGATGCTGTTTAAATACATTGGATGATAGATAGGGTTTCAGCATTTAGAACTAACTGGCTAACCCATCTTTTGCCAATCCCACCTCCTAATTTTTAAAATGCATTTTTCAATGCATTTTTCTCCAAGCACTAATCCTGGGACAGAAGCATGTGTCCTGCAAATCCAGACTTAAAGGAATTTATTCCAACTTTGTGTCCTCTTCTCTCCTTTCCTTAAGTATTTAACTTTTTTTCCCCTCCTGTCTCTTTCCTGATTTGCTGTAACATTTCCACTCAGGTCTTCTCTTTTTTACTTTATTGTCTCTGTTAGTAATGTTTAAACTTGTTAAAGAACACTGTTGCCCTCCATAAAGCCCGGATCCAAAGCTTCTTTACATACAAGAATTATGTATTTCTGATGAAGTTCACATTTTCTACCATTAGAAATTATAAATAATTTCAAACATCATAGTTATGTTTAAGTATGCACAAAGGAAAATTCTTCAGCTTTATTTAGTGTCTCAAAGAGGCATTTTAAACTAGTCAAATTATTTCATTTGTGTAACAACTATGAAAAATAGATATTACACTTATTTTAGCAGAAGGTAATGTCAAGGCTCAGCAAGAATAAATGATTTGGCCTAGATTACGAGCCTGCTTTAGCTTCAATAACACTCCCTGACACTTACCACATGACATCGCCTCTGGTGGCTAGCAAGCTGGAGGTTGAAATCATCTGTAAACTTGTTCACTTGTGTGACTGGTTGTTAATTCTACCTATCCCTTAGGTCTCCTTAGAATTTAACCAGGTCTGCCAACTGCCCATACTAACATAATTTCGGATGCAGCCTAGGATTCCTTACAACAGCTTGAGTACAAAGTCAGAGCAAGGGGACAGAGAAAGAGATAAGAAGAGAGAGAGAACCACAAGGAATATATTGTGCCTTACATGACCTAGCCATGAATACCATACAATGTCACTTCTGCTAGTGTTTATTAAGGTCATAGCAAAAAGGAAAAAAATTAATCTCCCATTTGGCTAGATACTGGAAGAACATGTGGCACTGAAATATAGCTGTGGGCATTTTAGAGAACATACTCTAATACAAGTTTATTCATGGTCCAAAGCAGACTTCCTCCATGTATTCTAAATTGTTTATTTATTTTTTCCTTTCAACTTGTTTATAGAGATCTTAGAGATTAAATACAGTTCAAGCCTTCTAGAAGTAAATCAGGTTTCATTAAGTACAGTGATTAAGTCTTTGGGAGTCACCTTAACAATTCTTACTGGTCTTGAAATTAACCAGCACAGCACCAATTACATTGAGTTTCCAACTCAACCTTTTAAGATAACTAAATTTGCACCAAATGCTCAAGACAGGGATTAAAAAAAAAAAAAAAAAAAAAAAAGCATACTCTTTCTTCCTCTACAATATATTATGATTACACTGTAGTAAAATATTTGATGTTTAACCACAACTACAGTTAAGTTTCCGTAATTTTGTGTTGCAGAACATCCAGAGAAATTGTTTATTCGGGGCACCTGGGTGGCCCAGTAGGTGTCTGCCTTCAGCTCTGGCCATGATCCTGGGGACCTGGGATCAAGCCCCCTGAAACAGGATTAAGCCTCCCCACAGTGAATCTGTTTCTCCCTTTCTCTCTCCCCTTCCTCCTCTCTCATGCACTCTCTCTCTGTCTCTCAAAATAAGTACTATATTTTTAAAAAATATTCATTCAACATATAAACAAAAAATTTATCTCTAAAGGGATATACATATATTTATAATATATGCTATAATTTTTTTATTGATGATAACATATAGCTTATATATCTATATATAATTTTATTATTGATTATATTCTTTCTCATTTTCTCTGATTAATCCTGAAAAGACTATGGTCCTATTATTCCTTTTGTTTTAATTATAGGTATTTACAAAAAAACAGCATGCTTTAATTAGAAAAATAAATAGTATTAAGGCTGAAGTGATTAAGAAAAAAAATAAGCCAACAAAGCCAATGCTCACATTATGAAATTTATGAAGCTATGGTAAGCCTTACCAAAGATATCTATTCACCACTTGCAATTAATATAGCACATTTGTAAACTTGTAATATTGATCCTCAGAATGTTTACTGTGCTTGCAATTCCTTCAAAATACTCTTCTTCTTCACTTTCTCATATTCTAAAACTGACCATCCTTCTTGATTCACTCAAAGAACTCCCTTAAGAATTTATATCTCATGGAAATAAATATACTTGAATATCCACACCTTGAAGATGAAAGAGATGTACTTTCCTCCTACTAAACTAAATCCTAGAATATTAAGTATAAAACAAACATAAGGAGATTACAAAAGTTGGAGGAAAAAAAGTCTAAATAGGGAACTCAGGGCCCTAGGATTGTCACATTGATGAGTTCCTTGGGCTTCCTTTGCCTTATGTATCCCAGGCTTGGAGCTGAAAAAGTCCACATCCCAGAAACGCTGATGACCATAGCTAAAAGTCACCAGGAAAATCTGTACTCTTAAGCCAAAACTTAAAGGGGCAGCCAATAAAGAAAAAACTTTTGACCATAATCAATGTACTACAGCCAAGCACCACAGCCAAAACTGTGGCCCCACTGCCATCCACACCAGGAAAAACTGAGTTATCAATCTAGATTTCCATAGAAGTGGCTCATTTGGGGCACTGTCCAGGCTGTAATGAAATTTTCTAGTACTCCCACAAGAATGGTATCAGAGAAGGCCAAGTAGAGAGCCAGGACTTTCATCCCTGACAGATGGTAACTTTAACTCCACTCCTCATCACAGTTTTGGAGGAGATGATGTGAACATCCTAGACTTCCAGTCCCCAGTCACCCAGCAGTAACAAGGCACTCCTTTCCCTCCCAACCAGTTGGTGTAGAGGAGACTTAGCAGAGGTTCAGTACTTTCACCACCACCAAGTGGTGTGACAGGCATGGTTCTTGATGTGATGGGACTTGTAATACCAAGAATCCACAAATTGAATCAAAGCAGAATCAACAGATGTCGATGCTGAGATGACAAATATGTTAGAATTATCTGACAAAGATTCTATAGTGGCACTATAAAAATGATTCAACAAAGAATTATGAATGCATTTGAACTTGGAAAGGAGCATTTATAAAAACTCAGCATGAAAGACCGAAAGCATTCCTACTATAATTAGGAAAAAAAAAAGATATCTGCTCTTATCATTCTTATTCAACATAGCTAGAAATTCTAACCAACTACAGTAAGGCAAGAAAAGGAAAATAAATGAATGAAGATCATAAATAAAAACCTCTTAAATACATGTGACATGCTTGTCTGCATAGACAATTCCAAGAAATCTATTTTGTGAAAAAAGTTATCCAAAAAATAATAGTTCAGATAGCTTGTAGGGTGCAAGATAAGCATACATAAATCAATGGAATTTACACAGATTTCACAATGAAAATGTGGGTACCAAAACTGAAACAAACAATACAGTATACAATTGCCCAAAAACAAAATACGTATGGGGTGCCAGAGTGGCTAATTCAATTAAACAGCCAACTGTTAGTTTCAGCTCTGGTCATTTTATCAGGGTTCTTGGATCCAGCCAGCAGTGGGCTAAGCACTCAATGGGAAGTCTGCTTTCCCTCTCCCTTGACTCTCTCCCAGCTCAAGCACATCTCTCTCCCTCTCTCAAATAAATAAAATAAAATCTTTAAAAAACATACTTAGGTGTAAATCTGACAAAAAAAATGTCAGGAGTAGTATGCTGAAAACTGAAGATATTGATGAAAGAAAACAAAGAAAATCTAAATAAATAAAGAGACACAGATAGTCATGGATTAGGAAACTCAATTTAGGTGGTTCAGTGGGTTAAGCAAAGTGATACAAAGGTTCTATTCAATTGTTAGCCAAATCTCGCCAAAGCTTTTTAGAGACACAGGCAAGATTATTCTAAAATATGTACGGAAAGCAGAGAATCTAAAATAGAATATTTTTGAAAAATAAGAATAATAAGTCTAGGCGCGCCTGGGTAGCTCAGTCGTTAAGTGTCTGCCTTCTGCTTGGGTCATGATCCCAGGGTTCTGGCATCAAACCCCACATCAGCTCCCTGCTTGGCTAGAAGCCTGCTTCTCTCTCTCCCACTGACCCTGCTTGTGTTCCCTCTTTCGCCGTGTCTCTCTCTGTCAAATAAATAAAATAAAATAAAATAAAATAAAATAAAATTTAAAAAGAATAAATAAGTCTCCCTGGTTTCAACTCTTCTTACATAGCTACGCAAGTTAAGACTGTGAGGTGCAGGTGGAGTGGTGGAAACATAGATCAAAGGTTCAGAACGAAGAATCATGAAACAGACCCACACAAAATAAGCCCAACTGATTTTTTACAAAAATCCAAAGACAACTGGATGGAGTAAAGATAGTCTTTCAATAAGGAGTGCTAATCCAATTGGTCCTCCATAGACAATATAAACCGTGACCTAAGTTCTACATCTCATAGAAAAATTAAATCAAAATGGATCACAACCTTAAAGAAAAGGAAAGAAGAAAAAAAAAATTAGGGGGAAAAAAAAAAAGAAGGTTGGTGGAGAGGTGAAAAATATCTTTCAGATCTAGGGTTAGGCAAGGACCAAGTCTAGAGTTAACAGTCCTAATACCAAAATCACAATCTGTAAATTTAAAAATGACAAATCATAGTTCATCAAAATTAATACATTTTGCCCTATTGGATGGATACTCTTTGAAGAGGATGGAAGGACAAGTTATAGACTGGGAGAAAATATTTACAAAACATACAACCATCAAGGACTATTTTCTAAAATTTATAAAGAACTTTCAAAACTCAATATTAAAATAAAATCCAAATAGAAAATGATCAGGGATGCTTGGGTAACACAGTCAGTTAAGTGTCTGACTCTTGATTTTGGATCAGCTCATGATCTTGGGGTTTTGGAATCAAGCCCTACATCGGGCTCCATGCTCAGTCTGGGTCTGCCTGTCCCTCTTCCTCTGCTCCTCCTCTTGCTCATGCTCATATACACACACTCTCTCTTAAATAAGTAAATAAATACAATCTTTAAAAAAAAAAGAAAAGAAATAAAGAAAATGCTCAAAGGCATAAAGGACATTTCACCAAAAGAGGAAAATCCATGAAAAAAAAATCAGTAAATTAGCCATAAGGGAAATGCAGATTTAAACCACATGAATTATCACTAAACATCTATTACAAAGGCATGTAATGTGTATGTTGTATCTATATCTATCTATCTATCTATCTATCTATATATATACACACACACATACATATCTACCTATTTATATATATATATATATAGAGAGAGAGAGATGTACACACACACACACACACACACACACTGGTGACAGCAAGTCTTGGTGAGGGTGCAGAGAAACTGATTCATTCATATTTTGTGAGAATTTAAAATGGCACAGCCATTCTAGAAAAGTTTCTTAAATAATTAAAAATGCAACTACCATATGACCCAACAACTGTACTCCTGGGCACATATTCCAAAAACTCATGTTCACACCAAAATGAGTACATGGATATCTTTAGCAGCCTTATTTGTAAGAGCCCTAAGTTTCAAACAACCTAGATATCCTTCAATGGTTGAATGGTGAAATGAACTTTTGTACACCCATTCTATAGAAGACCAGTAAATAATTAAATAGGTATCAGACTATTAATACGTTCAACAATCCAGATGAATCTCCAGAGAATTATACTCTGTGAGCAAACTGATTCTAACAGGCTATATACTATATTATTTCATTTATATAACATTCTTTAAAATTTTTAAATTGTAGAGATGGAGAAGAATAGATGTTAGGGCTTCAAGAAAGGACAGGGGTAGGGGGAAGTGAGTGGTATTTTAAAAGGGCAATATAAGAGATTCTCATGGCAAGGAAAATGCTCAGAATCTTTTATGTATAACCCAAACCATGCCATTTATGATATTATATTAGGGTTTTGTCAAAGATCTCATATAGGAAAACTGTGTAAAGAAGATATGGTGTCTTTCTATATTATTTCTTATAACTGGATGCCAATCTACAACTATGTCAAAATGAAATGTTTAATTAAAAATTGTATTCTAATACTTAATCTACTCCGTCTTATATATTACCTCTAAGTTATCAGACTGAAAGTGTCTCAAGGGCAGGAAACACTATTGAGAGCTCTCACCGATTTTTTCCTGCCCTCTTCTTTTGAAACAACCAAAAAGGTTGAAAAACACGAAGACCAGAGAGTCTTAAAAGGAAAACAAAAACAAAACAAAACATCTGGCCTTGGTCTTATGCTGTGTTTTTCAACTAAAGATTAGTATAGACCTTTTGGACCAGTATGAATAACCCTTGGTTTACTTCTTCAGTAACATCTCACTTCTCATTGTCATTCTTTTGGTACTTCAGGAAAATCAACAGTTCCTAATAATGTCAACGCCCTCCCCAAAGTAGGTTTCTTTGGCTTATATTACACGAATACTGGCCTCTCTTCCTAGAACGATCTTTAAGAGATTATAGTCAGTAGGATAAATTTACAAATACTGGGCAATAGAAACATAGACAAGATTGAAAAGTAAGTCTTACTAGAGAGAAGGAAAGGTAGGAAGACAAGCTTACCAGGAATGCATTTGAATCCAATCTTAAGGAGACCACCACATAGTACAGATCATGATATAATAATACTTCAACTGATATGTGTGAGTGATAACAAGTTTCTCCTTTAGATGAGTGGAGAGATGGGTTGCATTTTAGAAATTTGCTCATAATTTTCTGAAATTAGAAATGTAAGGAAGTCTATCAGGTTCAGAAGTCCCCCAAAGAGATGAAAACACCAAGGATATAGTAGTTTGAATTGGTACAACTTTTAAAGGAAATACATTTAACAGTGTCTTTTTTCTAATGAAATATAATTTCAATAATAAAGGTCTTTAAGCTTTATAAGACCTTAGTACTTCTTTCTTCAACCCCTTCCCCAATCACTATATCATGTGGCCCATGAAAAAGTTTCCTTTCATTGTATCGTTTATTTCCACATATTTTCTTACTTTAAATACATTAGGAAAATCCCATAATTTCACCTTTGAGTCAGCTTTCCCCAGAACAGGTCTATGTGGTCTTAGAATTAAGAAGAAGCAGTAGGGGGAGCTCTGACAGCATCTGTTCCAGGCGCATAAATTTTTCTTTCATTGAGCGGGACAATCTCACTGGCTCAGTGAGGATCTCACAATAACACCTTGTGATTTGTGAGAACATTTGAGATAATCCATGTAAGACCAAGAAAAAAAAAAGGAAATAGTTTTAATATCCACGTAGTGTCCTATCTTTATGAAAGTCTTTCAAATTTTTGTTGATAAAAGATCATCCTACCACATACCAGGCTTAGATTCTCCATCCCAGTACCCATATATCTTTCTTGCCATTTTAAATGTCAAGCATAGAATTAAAAATAAATATTTAAAAATATTTGATACAACACTGTAAACTTCAATTTGTTTCTCTGATGGAAAGGGGAACAATATAATGCTCTCTCTTCTCTACTTAAGTGTCCTTTTGTTCAATAGTGTTTTTGATTGCCTGGTGTTGAAGCCTAATTCTAATTTAACTCTCCTGTGTTCCCCCAAATCTTCAGATTATAATTCCATTGACTTCCCACCTGCCTTTTCTAATCACAGCCAACAGTTTGATGACAGAAAGAGCCAGTGACCTTCCCTGGAAAAGGTCCCTTGGAAACTTCTCTCCTGAGGGTAGTGGGAGTGACAGGAAAAAGAAATTCACAGCCCTATCTACTAATGGCATTTAGCAGCACCATTAAAAAAGGAAACCCCTTGGCACAGCCAACAAAGGTCATCCAGAAAGTACGAGTGCCAGCTTGTAGCAAATACCAGAACTGCTTCCCATCATAAACCCTATTACTCATTCCTCCTCTGTCTCAGGATGTCTGTAACGATTCACCGGCAACCATTCTTGCACTGTGGCCACTAATAGTGCCATTGTCCTAAAAGTCAGGAGAGCGACTTCTTTCAGGTACTTAGACCTAAAATGAAAAATGAAAAGTACGGACCCTCTCTCTGCAAGGAAGCAAAACAATTTTCATAGCTCTCTCCCTTTTGTCACCCAGCTTAGGATGTCACTTTAGCTGACTCCAAATCTCAACTTCTATATTGGTAGAACAATGATAATAATGTCCATATTGCAAGGGTGTTGCTGAAAGAATCGGATTATTTATGTGCTTTTTGGGGCACAACTGAGGGGTTTTATGAAGATAGTAATATTGTATTTTCTATGATTTCTCATGTCCTCATTGTACTAAATATTTTGGGAAAGTCTTAATATGTTTACTTAGTTACTACGATTAGATAGAGGTTTTTATTTCTCTAACATGTGACTATTATGAGAGGTACAGAGTGCCAGTGAAATGATTGTCATTAAAAAATATCCACACTTGGAAACCATCCATTTACAGTAAGTGGTCACCAATTACTCTGCACTATCTCTGCTACCCAAAATACTGAGCACAAACTTGGCTAAAATTACAGAAGAAGTGTTAGTATCAGTGGGGAAAATTAGTGAGATGCATTCCAAAAACCTAACTGGAAGAATTATGAGACTCATTGCAAGAACTAAAGGCAGCATCCAGGTCAAGTTTAAGGTTTTAAGGTTTTTGTTGTATTATGCAGTCAGTGTCAGGGAATACATTTGCAAAACCTTTGTTGAGGTGCCTGGGTGGCTCAGTTATTTAAATGAGACTTCAGCTCAGGTCATGATTTCAGGGTCCTGAGACTGAGCCCAACATCCAGTCCCACACTGAGCTCCCCGCTTAGCAGGGAGTCTGCTTGTCCCTCTCCCCACCCTAAACACTTGTGCACTCTCTATCTCTCAAATAAATTAAAACAACAACAACAACAAACTTTTTATTAATACTCTTTTAATTAATACTATGTTAGATATCAAAACCATTAACTTTCTTATATATAATTACAGTATTCCTTTATATTTGTTTCTTTGAGACTATAAGCATTAGCTATCTTCATAAAAGCCTAGGTAAATGTGGATTTTCCATTAACTGGATATTAATTAGTGGGAAGATTTTGGTGGTAGCTTTGAAATCCTCAACAAATATATATTTAGCATCTACTTTTTGCATTATACTTAGTAATGGAGTGATGAAAGTAAATAAGCCTTGTCCTCAGTTTTCAAAATGTTCCTAGTTCATCAGGAATGGAGGCATTGAAACAAATTACTTAATAACACAACTATTACAGTGATGTGAGATCAGCATGGTTAAGAATGATCATGGTAGTATTTGCAGGCAGTTCATAGAGATGGGTTAAATAATGGGTATGATTTGGCCAGATAAAGTTTGTGTGAGGTGTTGATATGTTGTTTATTTGGCCACAATACATCGTAGGATGTAATTCAAATAGTGGCTTTGCCATATTATGGATTTTTAATGTAAACAATTATTTAATATAGCTGAACCTCAGTTTCCACAACAGAAAAAAAGAGAGATGTATATTTATTATTCAAAATAATTACAACAATTTTTTCAGATTTTGTCTTATATAATGTATGGATCTTTCACATACTCTACTCATTCTTTGAAGTTGAGATGGAGAACTACTAAAGAAATAACCACCATGCGGGGCACCTGAGTGGCTCAGTGGGTTAAAGCCTCTGCCTTCGGCTTGGGTCATGATCCCAGGGTCCTGGGATCAAGCCCCATCTTGGGCTCTCTGCTCAGCGGGGTGCCTGCTTCCCTTCCCCTCTCTCTGCCTGCTTATGATCTCTCTCTGTCAAATAAATAGGTAAAATCGTTAAAAAAAAAAAAAGAAAGAAAGAAAGAAAGTAAGAAATAACCACCATGCAATGCCACTGTGGCACCAGGACAGGTCTACGGTATGGTTGGGTTGAGCTTTAAAATATTGTTTGGTATGTGTTAGGCAACCAGTAAATATTCCATAAAACAAATGAACTGATATAATCATTCTTCAATATTAGAAGGATGTAGATGATTCAGATTTGCTGGAACACTATTAAAAGACAGTGTTATAGAAATGGTTTACCCCATTGCCCCATTTTTATACAGAGGAAGTTGGAAAAAAAAAAAAGAAATTAAACATCTACTCAGGAATGCCAGTTAGAGGCAAGGTTAATGTTTAAACCATAATGTTAGTTTTTATTTATTCTCCTCATATAATTTTGTTTTTATTAATTAGGTTAAACTGAATAGACAACCCAAGATGTTGTTGGGGCACTATTTATTCTTCATTTGGTTTGAGAGTTCAATGACTCTTTTCTCAAACCAAAGGTTCTTAAAACCTCATCTGTAACACACACACGCAGGACACATCTCAGAGATGTTTCATTTGTGTGTATTGTGTTCATGAACACAAGAGTTCTTTTTACTAGGTTTCCTCCCATTGATGTTGATCTATTGTATTTGAAGTAGAACCAATAGATATGCATTTTTATATGAAACAAGGTAATTTATATGCAAATTGTTTCCATTTGAAAAATACTACATGCATTCCTTCCTTTGTATTATTTTCCAACCAGTTGTCCACTAAACAATTATTTTAGAATAATAATATAATAAACATCTAAGTGCTGCAATGTAACTAAATAAAACAGTATGGTTTTACCATTGGTTCCATGGCTATTCAAATAAAATTGAGAATTCTTTTGTAGATTTTCCCTGATTCCATTCCCATCTTCCTACTCAAAAATAACCAATCTTCTGATAAATATTTTCTTTTCAATTCCAACAAATGTTTATTATATTTTTATTTATTCATTTATGGAACTATAAGGTATGTCTGCAACTATCTGTCATGTACTTAAACTTTATATAATCTTATACACAATGGCTCATCCAATATCTTGATTTTTTGGTAATTAATAGTATTTTGGAATATTGGTGCTCATAATTTCAGTCCATCCATTTTAATTTCAGCACCAGATTCTAGTCCCTGAATATTTCATGCTTTTTAAATATATATCCTACACATGTATATTTTATGTTATTTCCAATTTTTGCTATATATAAAATGCTATAATTCAAACTTTCGGTACATGTTTTTCTAAGTATATGCCTAGAAGTAATATCTTTACTGGATACTAATACACGGATAATATCTTTAGAAGTACTTAGGATAATAGTGAGAATTTGGGGCAATTTAGTTAATTTAACCCAGCTCAATTTCCTTGCCTAAAAATGAGGATAGTAATTCCTACAGGATTTTATAAGGATTAAATGGGTCATCTTTTGTGAAAGTCACAGAAAATTGATACAACAAATAGTCTCCATTTTTTTTTCTTCCTCTTCTAAATTGTGTCTATGGACAGAGAACTGAAGACACAAAACTGTCATTGAGAGCGTCAGCATTTCATACATTTATCTAAGTCAGAGAATTCACCCATATAAATGAGAAACATCTGCATTCTCCCTGAGTTTTTCCGGATAAGTTTTACTTTGATATTCAGAATCATCATTTTGAATTTCTGAGTTTGTGACCTGCACAGGTGGGTGGTGTGCCTGTTTCTCTGATTTAAAAAAGGAAAAAAAAATGTGCCACTGAATCTTATTTCTTATTCTGTCCCTTTTCTCCTCCTCTATTTTATATTCATTTGCTTGTCCTTACTGAGTCTTCTCAGGCTTTTCAACCAAATGCAAACATTAAATGAAGGCTTTCCTGCAATTTCAAAGCAAAGCAAAGCAATTCCCCTAAAGGGAGAGAAGGCAGTTGTTGATTGTTCACAGACACAGTGAGGCTCAGCATGCACTTTTGGAAGGAGAAAGGGAGGTCCAAACTAAGAATAGAAGGCCAGGGAAATACTGCTGCCTGATACAAGATGTTGGGTCTGGGAGGAAGTAAATCAAAGCATATAGATTTTACTTTTAGTATGTACCAGGCTTTGTCCTGGGCAGCCTCATCACTTTCACAATACAGGACAGATGACTGCCTATGTTTATAGATTTCAAGGTTATGGAAAAGGTCAATGTCACTCCTATATTTACCCTTGCCTGAGAGAACCTCATTTTCTATCAGATTGTTGATTTTTGATCTTCCCCACCCCCAACATGTCAAAGAGTACTTTTTAGTTACCAAACTAAAAATTATATGCATAATTTTATAGAATGCATAATTTTCCTGAACAAATATAATATAAACATAACATTTCCCTTTGGCCCAGAAATAACATACTAAAAACAGCATATAATAATACTTTGAAATCAGGAAAAATATTTATATAGAAAGATATTTATTTCATCATTCTGTAGACTCACAAAAAAACAGAAATCATTAAGAGCATGATAACTGAGGAGTAACTGAAGTATCATATATTCATGTTAGAAAATATTATGCAGTCATTAAATCGAGGTGTTTAAAGAATTTGCAGGGGCACCTGGGTGGCTCAGTGGGTTAAAGCCTATGCCTCAGGCTCAGGTCAAGGTCCCAAGGTCCTGGGATTGAGCCCAGCATCAGGATCTCTGCTCAGCAGGGAGCGTGCTTCCTCCTCTCTCTCTGCCTGTTTCTCTGCCAACTTGTGATCTTTGTCAAATAAATAAAATCTTAAAAAAAAAAAAAAAAAGAATTTGCAAACATACAAAAATTATCACACAAAGTCAAGGAATCAAAATAAGGCAAAAATACAATAGGATTTTGGGTATATAAATGCACATACTTTACATAAAAAAATAAAATGACTAAAAAATGCAAATAAAAGTAAAAATTGTTTATATTTCTCTGTTCTATTGTACTATATGTGTTTTTTTCATATTTTTATGTATATTCATAGTTTCTACAGTAAGTCTGTATTTTTTTATAATCAGAAAAACATCTAAATTATGGCAAAAATAAAATATTGCTGTTATTTAAAGGTAATTTTTTGGTAAGATTAGAAAACTTGGAGGGTAAAAAGAAATTGTTTTGTTAGCCAAATATTGTCTACAGAATCAGTCAAATTATTCAAAATCTAGGACTTTATTCATAAAATGAGGTCATATAACCCAACTACTAAGAGACTAGTGTTGTCCTAAGAATTAAATGAGACAATGAGAATGAAGGTTTTTTAGAAACCGATCATTAAACATACACACCACGTTTTATCAAAACAGTCCTACTTTTTTTCATAAGAGATAAGTAGTCATGTCTTCTTTCCCCTAGAATTCCTCCCTGGTCTGAAGGAGTTGAATAGCTAAGAGGCAGAGAAAGTCTCACATGAATGGACTTCTGTTAGGAAGTTGCTGTGGAAAATGTGTAGGCTTTCAGGTGAACCAGATCTGGCAATTTGGGGGTTTCCTCACATGAGAGGTAAAATTAACAACATGACTTTCATCAGGTTGCTCTGAAAATCAATTTTGATTACATCTCCAAAATGCCTTTAGGGCATGGCCTAAAGGAGGGTTCAATAAAGGTGGTGCTTTGCCTCATATAAGGTTAACTTTTCCAACCAGTGGCAACAATTTTGCATTTTCTATTTGCACTGGTAGAAGTTATTAAGTAGGGGCACCTCGGTGGCTCAGTGGGTTAAGCCTCTGCCTTCAGCTCAGGTCTTGATCTCAGGGTCCTGGGATCAAGCCTCGCATCAGGCTCTCTCCTCAGCAGGGAGTCTGCTTCCCCCTCTCTGCCTGCCTCTCTGCCTACTTGTGATCTCTGTCTATCAAATAAATAAATAAAATCTTTAAAAAAAAGTTATTAAGTAATATACACTCTTATAACACAATTGCTTGAAATAACAAAGAATCAAGACATAAAGTGCTCAATCATAATGGTAAAACAAATAATTTTTTTTTTTAGTTACACAATACAGAGTCATTCCCTGTGTCAACTACTTAACCCACTCACACTATTGGAGATAATTTCTAGTTGGCAACAATTACTTGCCACAACCAGCTGTCTAAAAACCAGAACAACTACATGAAAGTAATATGGTTCCTTTCTTATTATAAGCCCAGTGGGGATAAAGAGACATGTGGACGTGGTAGAAGAGGCATGAGATTTGTTTGGGGCCTATTTTATAAGGATATTAATCAGATGGAAGAACCTAACCACTTCCCAAAGGGCCCACATCCTAATACTATTACATTGGGAATTAAAATTTCAATATATGGTTCTTGACCAGACAAAAAACAGTCAGCCTAGAACATAAGTATATAACCAAAGAACTGAAAGCAAGATCTTAAAGATATATCTGTACACACATGTTGCATACCATCAGTATTCACAATGCTAAAACATGAAAGTAACTCAGGACTATCAATGGATGAATGGCTGATCAAAATGTGAGATAAACACACACACACACACACATACAACGTAACATTATCAACCTTAAAAAGAAGCATATTCTGACATATACCATAAAATTATTGTTTGAGGACTATGCTCAGTGAATAAGCTAGTCACAAAAAGATAAATACTATAGATTCCACTTATTTGACATACTTGGTGTAATCAAAATCACAGATAGAAAGTAGAATGATGGTTGCCAGGGTCTGGAGAGAGGGGAAAGGGAGCTCTTATTTAATGAGTATGAGGTTCAGTTTTACTTGATGAAAAGAGTTATGGATGACAGTGATAGTAGTGGAACTTTATAAATGTATTTAAACCATCAAACTATGCACTTAAAAATGGTTAAGGTTGTAAATTTTATGTTTATTATGTTTATGTTTATTTTACCACAACACCAAAAAATTGGATATAAAGAATTGATAACTAACAATCTGGGGGAGGGAGAGCAAATAAAATAAAATAATAAAATCCAAAGGAAGACAAAAAAGAAGAAATGAATATGAACAAAAATAAGTGGAATAAGTAAACAAATATTAATGAAGAAAATTTAACCTAAATCTCATTCATTACATTAAATACATGTAGATTAAGTTTTCCATGAAAAGACAATGGCTGTCAGGCTGGATACATAAACAACATACTGCAGTGATATGCTATTAATATGAGACAGAATTTAAATATAAAAGCACAAATTCTGAAAGTAATTGAAATAAGATACACAATACAGACACTAACAAAAGCCTATATGGCTGTACCAGGATTGGACAGATTAGCTTTTAAGACAAGAAGTATTATAGGATGTATAGAAGAACACTTCATAACATTAAATTGATCAATCTATTAGGCAAATATGTTAATCCTAAATTGCATTTCTTTAATACTATAACTTAAAATATATGAAACAAAAGCCTGCCAAACTAAAAGGAGAAATGAGGAGTTAAAAATGTTGAAGTAGTAGAGGAACCCTGGGCTTGTCTTATCCCTCAAACACTGCTTGATCAACATCAAATCGTTTCGAACAACTAGGAAATCAATTTGAGGATTAAGAAAACAGTCTGCACAATTGAAAGGAGATAACGTGGTAGATGTAATGTTTAGAGACATGAACTGGAGAGAGAGGGAGAGAGAGAGGGAGAGGATGAGAGAGAGAGAGAGCAGTGTGTAGTGTTTGCATAAGACACTGCGGTATGGGGATATCCTGGGCCACACTGCGTTCTTCTTGGGTATATTGCCTCTTAAGGACAAAAAGCCCACTAGGAGCCACTGAGTGGCCATTCAACAGCAGGGGACAGAGGTGGATGTAGAAGGCAGATAACCTCATCAAAGCTTTCACTGTGCTTCATTATAGACTCTGGACACCCATGCAAGACTGCAACTGCTTTTCTGGGACAGAACCATGCTGGGCACAGCACTGTTAGGCTCTCGTTGGGGGA
The DNA here is from genome assembly GCF_022355385.1 of Mustela nigripes. Taxonomy (NCBI): domain Eukaryota; kingdom Metazoa; phylum Chordata; class Mammalia; order Carnivora; family Mustelidae; genus Mustela; species Mustela nigripes. The sequence continues at coordinate 38,448,919 of NC_081573.1, forward strand.
GGGGAGTGGGTCCATGTTTTGCCAAGTACCTTAAGATTTGGAGTTTTGAATCCTAGCCTCCAGCTAGAGATAAAACCCAGGAGAACTCTGATGCCTAGACTATCAATGACCAGGGCACAAACAGGTTGAGAGTAGGAATCTGATGAAAGCTGGGACATAGGAGGGGAGATTGTTTTCTGTGAGGGCCTCCTGAACAGCAGTTGTGGGGAGATCCCCTCCACAGCAGATGAGAGGGCAGGGTGATGCCATCTTCTATCACCATTCTATCACCCTTCCCGTCACTATCTCACTAGCAATGTTGGAATTTAGATAGAAACAAAGTGCCTCCAGTGGAAACCCTGCCCTGCTGTGCCCAGCAGGGCAACTTTATTAGGGTAGGTCTGACTGTGAGCCAGCATAGTGAACCTCTTCCTCAGAAAACCAACATGGGCCCCCCACATATACCAAGTCTACTAATCAAAGAGGGCTACAAAGTGTGAGCTTCAGTTCTGGTGGATATAGGACCAGGCTTTCCTTTATTTATTTATTTTTTAAAATGTATTTTTAATTTTTAAATTTCATTTATTTATCTATCTATCTATCTTTGGAATCAGCCTTATAGTTTTGTGGTTGCCTGTTTATTTGCTTTTTTTGTTCCTTTTCCTTTTCTATTTTCTTGGATCACGTATGTTATTTTTGTTTTTGTTTTGTTTTGTTTTCAGGCTTACCTTAACAAACAAAGGAAAGCACATCCAGTTAAAGATCCAAACACTCCCTATTGCAAGCAACTCTGCAGAACTCTGGGGGAAAAGAAGCCAAAACACAACAGTGGAGTGCCCACAGCAAATACCATAAATACTACCTGAAGGACCAGGCCCTGTAGAGTGTGACCCTTTCTTAACATAGTATTACTGTCAGGGGCAGGAACATAACAAGCTTTCATAACATACAAAAGTCTGAAACCTAGACATAATGACAAATTGGAGGAATTCTCCTTAAAAGAAATATCAAGAAGAAATTGCAGCCTGAAATGTGCTCAAAAAAAGTATAAGCAATATATCTGAAAAATAATTTAGAACAACCATCCCAAGAATACTAGGTGGGGTTGAAAGAAGTATAGAAGACACTAGAGAAACCCTGGCTATAGAGATAAAAGACGTAAAAACTAGTCAGGCCAAAATAAAAAACGATTTAACTGAGATGTAAAACCAAGCAGATGTAATCACAATGAGGATGAAAGAAGCAGAGGAAGGAATACATAACACAGAAGATAAAATTATAGAAATTAGTGAAGCTGAAAAGAAGAGGGAAAGACAACTGTTAGATCATGAATATAGACTTAGGGAACTCAGCTATTCCACAAAGCACAATCATTGTACCATTATTTCAGAAGAAGAGTGAGAAAGAGGGGCAAAAGTTTATTTGAACAAATTATAGCTGAGAACTTCCCTAATCTGGAGAAGGAAACAGGCATTCAAGTCAAAGAGGCACAGGGAACTCTCCTCAAAATCAATGAAATAGGTCAATGCCAAGACATATTATAGCAAAAATCACAAAATATAAAGATAAAGAATTTTTAAAGCAGCTGGAGACAGAATTTCCTTAACCTACAAGGGTAGACACAGAAATTTAGCAGGACAGAAGTGAGTGGCAGGATATATTCAACATGGTAAATGGGAAAAATATGCAGTCAAGAAAACTATATCCATCAAGGCTGTCATTCAGAATAGAGTTTCTAAGGAGATATAGAGTTTCTAAGACAAGCAAAAACTAAAGGAGTTCATGAACACTAAACCAGCCTTGCTGGAAATATTAAATATTAGAAATATTAGATTATTAGAAATATTATTTATATATTATTAATTACTAGAAATATTATTATTGATATTATTAATAATTTATAACAATATTAGAAACTTTATTAAATATTATTATTAAATATTAGAAATATTAAAGGGAAACCTTTAGAGGGAAAGAGAGGCCAAAAGTAACAGAGACTAAAATGAAACAGAGACAACTTATAAGGAAAGTGACTTTATGGATAATATAATGGTACTAAATTCTTATCTATCAGTAATTATTTGGAAAATAAATGGACTAAATTTTCCAATCAAAAGACATAGGATATCAGAATGAAAAGCCAAACCAAACAAAAAATAAACAAAATAACAACAAGACCTATCAATATGCTGCTGCTTATAAGAGACTCATTTTAGATTCAAAAACACCTCCAGATTGGGAGTGAGGGGGTGGGAAACCATCTATCATGCTAATGGACATCAAAAGAAAGTAGAATAGCCATACTTATAAGAGAAAAAGTAGATTTTAAAACAAGACTGTAATAAGAGATGGAGGACATTATATCATAATAATGATATAATTTTTATATACCATAATAATTTATATAAATATAAATAAATATCCAACAAGAAGATCTAACAATTATAAATATTCATGCATCCAATTTGGGAGAAGTCAAATATATAAATCAACTGATAACAAATTTAAAGAATTGATAATAACATAATAATAGTAGGGAACTTTAACACCCCATTCACAGCAATGGGTGGATCATCTATGCAGAAAATCAATGAGGAAGTAATGGCTTTGAAAGACACACTGGATTAAATGTATTTCACAGACATATTCAGAGCATTTCATCCTAAGGCAGCAGAATACAGATTCTTTTTGAATGTATATGGGGTATTCTCCAGAATAGATCACATACTGGGTCACAAATTAGGCTGTGACTGAAATCATACTAAGCATATTTTCAGATCACAACACCATGAAACTTAAAGTCAATCACAAGAAAAAATTTGGAAACACTATAAATACGTAGAGGTTAAGAACATCCTAGAAAAGAATGAATGGGTTAACCAGGATATTAAAGAAGAAATTAAAAGAAAAAATACATGGAATCAAATTAAAATGAAAACGTGTTAGTCCAAACACTTTGGGGGTGCAGCAAAGGTGTTAAAAGGGAAGGAAATAGCAATACAGGTCTCACTCAAGAAGCAAGAAAAGGGAGCACCTCAGTGGCTCCATTGTTAAGCATCTGCCTTTGGCTTGGGCCATGATCCCAGGTCCTGGGATCCAGACCCACATCAGACTCTCTGCTCAGTGGGAAGCCTACTTCTCCCTCTCCCATTCTCCCTGTTTGTGCTCCCTCTCTTGCTGTGTCTCCTTCTGTCAAATAAATTAAATCTTAAAAAAAAAAAAAAAAAAAAACCTCAAATAGATAACCTAAACTTACAGCTAAAGGAGCTGGAAAAAGATCAGCAAATAAAGACTAAGGCCAGCAGAAGAAGGGAAATAATTAAGATCTGAGCAGAAATAAATGAGATAGAAAACAAACAAACAAACAAAAAACAGTAGAACAGATCAGTGAAACTAGGGATGAGTTCTTTGAAAGGATTAACAAAATTGATAAACCCATAGCGAGACTTGTCAAAAAAAAAAAAAAAAAAAGAGAAAGACTCCAATAAATAAAATCACAAATGAAAGTGGAGAGATCATCACGAACACCCTGGAAATACTATTATAAGAGAATATTATGAGCAATTACATGCCAATAAATTGGGCAATCTGGAAGAAATGGATACATTCCTAGAAACATTAAACCATCAAAACTGAAACAGTTTATGGGAGTTCCTCAAAAAGTTAGAAATACAATTACACTATGAACCAGCAATTGTACTACTAAGGATTTATCCAAAGGATACAAAAATGCTGATTTGAAGGTGCATGTGCACCCCAATGTTTATAGCAACACTATCAAAAATTAAAAAGTATGGAAAGAGCCCCAAATGTCCATCAACTGATGAATGGATAAAATGGATAAAGAAGATGTGGTGTGTGTGTATGTGTGTGTGTGTGTGTGTGTACTACTACACACACACACACACACACATACACATACACACACAGAAACATAATATCACTATTACTCAGCTTTCAAAAATCTTGCCACTTGCAACAATGTGCATGGAACTAGAGTGTATTAAGCCAAGAGAAATAAATCAGTAAGAGAAAGACAAATATGTGATTTCATGTATATGTGGAATTTAATAAACAAAATAGATAAACATAGGGGAAGGAAAGAAAAATATAAATAAGATAAAAACAGAGAAGGAGGTAAACCATAACAGAACAAGCTGAAAGTTGCTGTAGGGGAGGTGGGTGGGGGTATGGGCTAAATAGATGATGGGCTTTAAGGAGGGTACTTGTTAGGATAAGTACTGGGTGTTTTATGTTAAGTGCTTAATCACTAAAATCAACTCCTGAAACCAATACTACACTATATGTTAACTATTTTGAATTTAAATAATATAAAAATAAATGAAAAAATCCACACTCTTCAAAAATATATTAATATACCCCATTAAAATTTTATAAAATAATCAGATAAAAATTTTAAAGACATACAATAGTTCAGCAAAATAATTAACAAAATTAGCTTGATATATAGATAATATATATAATTGTATTATAATATATAATATATATTTATTTAACATATAATAATATATTATCATTAATAACAATTTATATAATTTGTATGGAATATATATATATATATATACACACACACACAGACACATGATATGGATGTATACACATACACACACATACTATACAGCAAAGATAAATGCAAATGCATATATTTTCAGGTGTATATAGTAAAACTATCAAAATTGGCCATATGTTATACCTTAAACTGAGTATGAACAAATTTTAAAGAATTAGAATTATGCATAGTTAGGGGTGCCTGGGTGGTTCAGTTGGTCAAACCTCTAACTCTTGATTTTGGCTAAGATCATGATCTCAGGATCATGAGATAGAGCCCTGTATTGGGTTCCATGCTGGGCATGGAGTCTGCTTAAGAACCTCTCTTTCTCTCTGCCCCTTCCCACCTGCACACTCTCTCTTTCTCTTTAAAATAAATAAATAAATAGATAGATATATTAAATAAATAAATAATAAGATCATGAATAGTTTAATATCCTTACACAATGGAATACACTTAAATATTAATAAAAATACACCCAAGAAATCTCTAAATAGTTGAAAATAATGCAGTATAATTCTAAAGAAATCATGGAACACAGAAGAAATCACAATGGAAATTGAAATGGTTGCTAAATATATTGAAAGAAATGATGAAAATAAAAGCAAAAACAATGAAATGCGAAAGCTGTATCCATAAGAGGAAATCTACAAAGGTAAAAGTTGAATCAAAATTGTGAAAGCAAGAGAAGACACAATTTACCAGTATTAGGAATGGGAACATCACTAAGATCTTACCGACATTTAAAAAAATAGTAAGTTTTATCAACAGTATTTTGAAAATTAATTTGAAAATATAGTTAAAATGGACAAATTCTTTAGAAAACATAAATACTAAATGGATACAAGAAGTGGAAAATCTAAGCCTACATCTATTAGAGTGACAAAATATTTAAGTAACACTTTTCCAACAAATAAATTTCCAAGCCCTGGTGCCATTATTTTTAAATTATCCCAAAATTTAAGGAATAAATAGCACCAGCCTTACACAAAATTTATATGTAGAATAGAATATGAAGGAATACTTCCTAACTCCTTCTATAAGTTTATAATATATAGCCTTGCTTCAAGACCAAAGACATTTCAAGAATGAAAATTCACAAGGCAATCTCTTGCATGCACATAAATGAAAATATCTTAATAAAATATTTAAAAATGAACACTACATTATTTAAACGAGATGATACACCAAATCCAAGTTGGAAACTGTTCTTGAATGTTAGGTTGGTTTAACATTTGAAGTTCAATCAATGCAATTCCCTGCACTAAGGTATAAAGGAGATACGATTATTTCAATACACGAAAAAAACATTTTATAAAATCCCGCACCCATTGATGAAACAAACTCTAGAACTAGGCATAAGTGGGCACTTAATCTGATAAAGAGATTCTGTAAGTACAGATAAATTGTACTTTATGGTAAATTATTAAAAACTCTTTACAGAGATGAGGAATCAGAAAAAATATCTCACTATTACTACTTCTTTTTAATGAAAAGTATGTTAGAAAGTTGCTCTGGTTTAAATAGTTGTGTTTCCCCAAACTTCATGTGGAAATTCTAACACCTAATGTGGTGTTACCAGTAGATGGAGCCTTTGGGAGTTTATTAGGTCACAAGGAGGGAGCCCTTAGGCATAGGATTAATGTCCTTTTAAAATGAAACAAAATGGGACTGGAGAGGGAGACAAACCATAAGAGGATCTGAATCTCAGAAAATAAACTGAGGGTTGCTGGGGTGGGGGGTGGATGGTTAGGGTGGCTGGGTTATGGACATTGGGGAGGGTATGGGCTATGGGGAGTGCTGTGAATTGTGTAAGACTGGCGATTTACAGACCCCTGAAGCAAAGAATGCATTTTATGTTAATAAAAATGCATACACAGACACACAGACACACAGACTCTCTCTCTCTCTCTCTCTCTCTCTCTCACACACACACACACACACACACAAGATACTCTAAAATCTTCCTAGTTTTTTCTCCAATGGGAAGATACAACAAGGAGTGTGAAACCTGGAGGAAGGCCCTCACCAAACCAAATCAGCCCCCTGATCTCAGACTTTCAGCCTTTATAAATGTGAAAAATAATTCTGTGTTGTTTATAGGCCACTCTGTCTGTGGTATTTTGTTATACCATCCCGAAAGGACTAAGACAAGGATCTAATCAGTATAATACCATATTCTTGAACATATATATATATATATATATATATATATATATATATATATATGTGAAAAAGAGATATATAACATTTGCATATATGAAAACCTTTTTTAAAAATCATAGAACATGTGTCAATATTAATATGCAGATTTAGAAATAGCAATATATATGCAATTTATTTATTGCATTTCCATACACTAGAAGAAACTATTTGAAAATAAATTGTTAGGGGGTGCCTGGGTGGCTCAGTGCGTTAAAGCCTCTGCCTTTGGCTCGGGTCATGATCTCAGGGTCTTGGGATTGAGCCCCACATCGGGCTCTCTGCTCATCAAGGAGCCTGCTTCCTCCTCTCTCTCTCTCTCTCTGTCTGCCTCTCTGCCTACTTGTGATCTCTATATGTCAAATAAATAAACAATATCTTAAAAAAAAGAAAGAAAGGAAAATGTTAAAATTAAAGGCAACATTTACAATAGTATCAAAATAACATCAAATGCAAAGGAAAAATGTAATGTGAGGTATGCAAGACCCTTACCTGGTAAATGAGAAGAGAGAGAGGGGCAGAGCAAAGAGGAAATAAATACATCAATATAAAATAAATTTAATCTATTATTAAAAATGTTTTTCAAAGATGAGTTTGTTCTTTTTTATTTTGTTTTGTTTTTCTGTTTTTTTGTTTGTTTGCTTATTGTTTTACATTTAGTATGTGAATGAAATGGAAAATGATAATCAAGATCTTCTGAAGAAATAACACAACTGGGTAACTTAAACTGGCAAATATCAAGACTATATAAAGCCATACTAATTAAGACAGTGGTTTAACATTGGCTCAAAGTTAGGCAAATAAAAAAGAGAACAGAATGTAAACTTAAAACTGTTCTTTAATAAATAAATAAATCTATATATAAATGTGAAGTCTTTTTAAAAACAATGGAATAGCATAGAGAGGTCAGAAGCAGACCAACATTTGTGAAGTAGCATGATTTATGATGAATGAATCACTTGGGGCATTGGAAAAATTCATGTCTTTTGAATAAATAGTAAACATGCACTTGTATATCCATAGTGGAAAGTGAATTTATACTACTACCACATACCATAAATAAAATCAGTCTCAAGTGGTTTATAAATCTAAATGTGAAAGTTGGAAAAATACATATTCTAGAATGCAATATATAATATAATTAATTTACCACTTAGGGCAGGAAAAAAGTTCTAACACAAGTAGTGCTAACCACAAAAGAGAAATTTGATAAAACGAACTACATTAAAAATAAAATTTTCGGGGTGCCTGGGTGGCTCAGTGGGTTGGGCCACTACCTTCAGCTCAGGTCTCTCAGAGTCCTGGGATCAAGTCCCACACCGGGCTTTCTGCTTGGCGGGGATCCTGCTTCCCCCTCTCTCTCTGCCTGCCTCTCTGCCTGCTTGTGATCATCTCTCTCTATCAAATAAATAAATTAAATCTTTAAAAAAAAATTTTCAATTTGTATCAAAGATATCTTTAAAGAATAAAAATGGAAACCACTAAGTAACAAAAACTATTTGCAAAACACATATTTGGCAAAGGACTCATACCTAGAATACATATAGTACTCTAACAAATGAATAATAAAAGGATACAACCCAACTGAAAAAAGACAAAGAAAAAAAAAGGAAGAAAGGAGCAAAGAAGTAAGTGAAGGAGGAAGGGAATTTGCAGATCTTTGAATAGGCATTTTATAAAAACTGTATTTTCAAATGCTCCATAAATATGTGAAAAATTGCTTAATACCATTGACCAACAGAGACATTTAAACAAAAACCACAATTAATTGCACTAAGTGATTTGCATGACTAAATTTAGTATAATTCTTCTTGAATTTTTTTTTTTTTTTCCTTTTAGGGGAGGAGAGACAGAGGGGCCAGGAGAGAGGGAATCTCAAGCAAATTCCTCACTGAGCATGGAGCCTGACTTGGGGCTCTGTCTCACCACCCTGAGATCATAACCTGAGCCAAAATCAAGAGTTGGACGCTTAACTGACTGAACCACTAAGGTGTCCCAAACTTAATATAATTCTAAGTGTACAAAAAGATGTAGCAAATCTGAACTCTCACCTCTTTACAAATTTGTTCAAGATTATCTGTTAAAATCAAACATATCACCAGATTTGGCAGCCTCACTCCTACATAGATTAAGAGAAATGCTTACATATGTACCACAAAGACATATATAAGAATATTTTACAGCAACAGTACTCATAGCAGCAAACTGAAAAAACATATCTATGAAAACTATACAACAGACAAATAGTGATTTATTCATACAATTAATTAATGCATGTCCATAGGTTTTAACAGTTCTCTGTATATTTGGGGTAATATTCCTCTAACAAAAATGTCTTTTGGGGCCCCTGGGTGGCTCAGTGGGTTAAAGCCTCTGCCTTCGGCTCAGGTCATGATCCCAGGGTTTGGGGATTAAGCCCCCTGGCTTCCCTTCCTTTCTCACTCTGCCCGCCTTTCTGCCTACTTGTGATCTCTGCCTGTCAAACAAATAAATAAAATTAAAAAAAAAAAAAGTCTTCTACAAATATTTTATCCTAGTCTCTGGTATATCTTCTAATTTTGACAGTGTCTTTTTAATAACATTTTTAAATTTTAATGAAGCCCAATTTATCAATTACTTCTTTCATGCTTTTGGTGTTTTATCTAAACACTCATTGTCAAAACCAATGTCATCTGGATTTTCTCTCAAATTATCTTCTAGAAGTTTGATATTTTTTATTTGTATTTTATCCTATGATCCATTTTGAGAATTGTATTTATTTTTTCCCTGGATTTTCCAAAGATGGAACTAAATTCTAAAACCCCAAATGCTCTGCAGAGATAATAGTGATAAAGGAGGAAATAATTTCTTTCATTTATGAAGATCCAAATGCAGTCTGGTAACCTACTGAATCATGTAGGACATAGAGTATCTCAGAATATATTATTTGGAAAGAGGCCTGGCAAATTGGTCTTCTTTGATTATAATGCATTTAATGGATCATTAACAGGTATTATAGAAGGTAGATAAAAATGGATCTCTTTGTCAAGTAAGTTTTGAAAAATTTTACTTAACATGTAACATATGCCTTTACCACCTAAATTTTTAGGGCCTTTAATGTATTCATGATTTCTGTGATTCTCCAAATGGGCAATACATTAACAAGAGTCTCTCCAGCTCATTTTACTGAACATACAATATTATTCTTGGAAAGCTAGAATTTTGAGTGAAAAAAAAATGTATTTTATAGATAAAAATAAATAAGCTCACTATATGAAATTCAGCATTATGCCAAAGGTCATTCAGTTAGTTACTGGAACATTTAGTATTGGCACAAATTGTCACAAGCCTGTATTGATTTCATTTCTATCTACCTCTCCTTGAAGGAAGGGAGAACTCATTCATTAAATAACTATTTTCAGAGCACCTATTATGGTATTTTGGACATGGCGAATGTCACTACAATGTCACTATTATGGTATTTTGGACATGGGGAATGTCACTACACTACATGGGGAATGCCTTAAAATTGAACTTTAGTGTCCATAGAAAAATTTTTTTATCATGATATGAAGGAACTTGTTATGATTAACAGAGTGACAATTCTAAAGTTTCAGGAGTTTATATATATATATATACATTGTCAGCTCTATTCAGTTCTTTATAATTACTGTGGCACCAAGATTAACTGAGTGCTGTTTATGTCATTTGGGTGCATTCATGACTTGCCCTAGTGACCTCATTTATGGGAACTATATTTAGGCTTCCCTGTGCAGTGACTTTGTGAAGATGTTATTTTTGTGACTGGTGATTATGCAGTCAGAAAAATTGTGCATTGATCGTGAGTTTATATTCTCCAATAAAAAGATCATTAGGTAAATTCTCCTGCAATCTACTTCAGTCTTTGCAGAATCAGATAAATGCAAAGTTTGGGCACATGTATTCTTCAGAGCATCAAAAAAGAGGACTTGAGATGACAGCCTTCCGTGAGAATTCTGAGGCAAGATTAACATTATGAAAGAGCTTGTCCATCTGTTGAAGAAAAGAGAAATTTGATTCAATTTGAACACAACATGTGTATTACCAGAGCAAAGCGCTCATTCAATGAATCTAACAATACAGGTAATGCAACGTTTATTATTAGTGTCACACTATAAACAGAAAACTAATCTTAATTTTTTAAAATGTCTTACAGATTTACAATTCAACTTCAGTAATGTGATTGTGCCTCATAATTTATTTAGGAATTTCAAAAGTAAGGTGAATATATTTGCAAAGTTCATTTGTACAATGCCTATCTACCAGGGTTTCCTAGGCCTACTAAACACAAAACAAAACAAATTTCAGAATACATAGAAACTTCTCTTAACAAAATCTTACATCCATTATTTAATTTTGAAAAGGTTTACAAAATTTTTGTTTAATCAAGTCTTGATTACTCTTAGTATAAAACAAACAAACAAAAGCTTCCGAATACCCCACTGGACATGTCTCCGTGAGAAAAAACAGTCTTGTGAAAAATTATAATCTCATTCTTATTATAGTGTGGAGAGAAAACTAAGAGTTCACAGAAGCAAGCAGGTAACTGGTATGAATCTTAGCTCTTCCACCTAAGCAACTTCTCTGATCTCAGCTTCCTCAAGTAGTAAACAGACACTGAAAATAACTGTCACGTGTATTAAAAAGTGAATAACGTAACATAATTAGTATGCTACTTAGTATTAAATAGATATATAGGAAATAGTTGCATCTTTTCCTTTTTCATAGAAAAACTTTTCATTTACAGAATGCGCAATATTTCCGAAAGAGTTTAATGCTAGAGGAAGGAAGAAAGGCCGTTTGCTCATCTCACTAATTTACTGAAACAAGGCTATATTGTATAATAAAAAGAAGATACTGTGAATCATTCAAATAAAGAAGATTGAACAAGATCCAATTTATATTACACAGTTCAATAGTTATAACACTCAGGTTTCCGTAAATATGTCTCCTAAATGGCATCAGGTGATATGTAGAATACTTGATTTTAAAATACAATTTCAATTATATTTGACAGTTTATAATACTATTAGGGCCCTTTTCTTTTGGAAAGGATTTAGTAATGAAAATTTCATTTACCTTCTCCATGAGTTTGATAGGATTGGCATCACAAAATACCGTAGAGGGGGTGGCTTAAAGAATAGAACTTTATCTTCTAAATTTTCTAAATTCTGGGGACTAGAAATTCAGTATGATTACTGAATTTGATTACTCCTGAGGGCAGGTTTGATTACTCCTGAGGGCCTTCTCCTTGATTTGGAGATGTCTTACGAATCCTCACACAGCTGTCCCTTGGGCTGTGTCCTAATCTCCTCTTCCTATAAGAATATAATTCATATTGAATTAGGGCCCACCCTTATGACTTCATTTTACCTTAACTGCATTGTAAAGGTCCTATAGCCAAATGTAGTCACATTCTAAGGTACTGGGAGTTAGAACAGTAACACATGATTTTTTGGTGGGTTGGGGGGCAGGGACAAAATTCAGCTCTTAATATTTTCTCATCATTGCAAGTAGAAACGGGACATAATATGGGGGATAATTATTCTAGGTCACTGGATTTCAGGCAGCACAGGAATATCATCTCTGAGAGAAAGGAAACAAATGTAATGAACAGTACTCTTGCCTTCATATTTTGCACAGAGGCCCATGCTAGTCTCCAAATCAAGAGGAAAATTCTCAAAGCAGAACATAGTGATCTAAGTGAGTTTAGGATACAAAGACCAGAGTTTAGGGAGTCTAAAGTATGGTACAAGGCAGAAGTTTGAAGGAAATGTATCTATACAGAGAAAGAGCACCAGAAACCCAAAGAGGACTCTGTTTCTTTGTTTGCCAAACTAAGTCATGTGTGCATGGGGTAAAATTCTAGGAGGTTTTGCAAAGGCCTAGTGTGCTATAAACAATAATTCTCAGAAATGTAGGCAGAACCTCTAATTCTATCAAATCAGTATAGATCTTTTTTAAAAAGAAATGATTTATTTATTTCTTTTAAAGAGAAAGAGAGAGGGAGAGAGTGCAAGGGAGGAGGGGCAGAGGGAGAGGGAAAGAACCAGACTCCCCACGGAGCACAGAGCCCATGGGGCTTGATCTCAGGAAATTTAGTTAAAATCAGGAGTCAGATGCTCAGTGCACTGAGGCCCGCAGGTGCCCCAGTTCAGTGTAGATCTTTCATTTATGACGTGGGGACCCAATAGAAACCCTAAAAGGCCCATACCTTACTGGTAAGGCTAAACAATTCCTAGAGTAACTGGTACTCTGAGAACCTGCTTAAAACAAATCTCAACAGGGGTGCCTGGGTTGCTCAGTCCATTAAGGGTCTGCCTTTGGCTCTGGTTAGGATCCCAGGACCCTGGGATGGAGCCTGTGTTAGGCTCCATGCTGAGAAGGGAGTCTGCTTCAGATCCTTCTTCCCCTCTTTCTCCCTCCTCCTCTGCCCCATCCAAGTTCACTTGCTCCCTCTCCTTCTATCCCTCAAATAAATAAAAATCCTAAAATAAGTAAAAAAAGTAAAAATAAAAAATAAAAAGAACAGCTCTAATAATCCACAGAATAAGACTAAGAAATCAAGAAATAGTGAATAAAGTTTACTAAATATGATGAGAGCTATATATCCAGAAATTCAGTAAGCTAAACAAAATCCAAGCAAAATAAACACAATTAAACACATAAAGATATATGCTAATCAGGCTACCAAAAAGTAGTAATTAAAAAAAAACTAAATTAGAGAATTAAAGGCTTGTCAGAGTCAAAGAGAAAAGAAGGACTAGTTTCTTCTGTGAAATTATACAAGCAAGAGAATAATTGATACCATTTTTTAAGTTCTGAGAGGAAAAAAAAGGAACTAGAGTTAACACAGAGAAAATATCTATCAAAAATGAAGCTGAAATAAAATTTATTCAGAAAAGAATCAGAAATTTTTGGAGAACAGATTTCATCTAGAAGAAATAGTCTTTTTTCTGGCAAATTTAAGTAAAGCTATTCTTCAGGCATAAGTAAAAAATAATTCAAGGTCAATGTTTGAATCTTTACAAAGTAATATACAACAAACAGTAAACATATAGATGAATATAAAGACATTTCCGTGTTAAAAATTTCTTAAATATTTGAAATCTTAAAGTAACCATTGTGTGTCATAAAATTATATTTAAAGAAGTAAAATATAGATAAAAATAGTACAAAGGTTGAAAGGACGAAATTAAAATTATAGTGGTATAAGTTTCTTACATTATGTTAAATGGTCTAATTATTGAAGGTTAAATTGTTGCCAAAGCTAATGAATAGGGCACAATTAATATTTTCAATGAATGGGCACCTGGGTGGCTCAGTGGGTTAAGCCGCTGCCTTTGGCTCAGGTCATGATCTCAGGGTCCTGGAATCGAGTCCCGCATCGGGCTCTCTGCTCAGCAGGGAGCCTGCTTCCTCCTCTCTCTCTCTGCCTACTTGTAATCTCTCTCTGTCAAATAAATAAATAAAATCTTTAAAAAAAAATATTTTCAATGAATTGTGCTGGAATATCTGGATGTAACTTTTGGAAAAAAAAATGGACTTCAATCCTTGCTTTATCCCAGATAAAAATCATCTTAAAATGAAAAAAATATGAATTTGAAAAAAAATTTGAACTGACTGATTCAAAATTAAGGAAAAAAATAACAAAAAATGAGCAAGCATCTTGAGATTTAGAAACTTCATAAAAGAATATAGTGAAATGACTAATAAACACATGAAAAGATGTTCAATAGTTGTAGCCATCAGAAAAAATAAAAGAAAATTAACATTATAAGATTTACCTATACACACTTGAATAAATTAAGCTTCTTAAACTGACAACACCAAGTGTTAACAATATATGTAGAGAAATTGGAATAAATATGCATTGCTGGTGGGAATGTAAAACAATACAACACAGTTTTAAAAACTTGGACTCTTCTTCTACACTTGGTATTGCCCAAGAGATGTGAATGCACATTTGTCCACAGAATTTTTTTCTGAATTTTCATAGTGACATTAATCATAACAGTAAAAAAGAAAAAAAAGAAAGAACTCACATCATTCAGTAGGTATATGGCTAAGTGAATCGTGATTTCTTAGACTATTGAGCATGATTCGAAAATAAAAGGGAACAAAACTACTAAGAAGTGGGGGATGGAGAAAGAAATTATGCTAGAAAAACAGAAAGGGGTCTTTTAGGGTATGGATAATAATTTATACAGTGGTCTTGTTTCAGTAAAAAGCCATGCAATGTTTTAAATGAGGATGTGACATGACATTTTCTTTAAGAAAAGTCATCTTGATTTTTGTGTCTGCAGTTATTGAGGGTGAATAGACAGTAAAGGACATTGTGTAGGTACCCTAGTGAGATCCAAATCAGATCTTCACTTTGTGGTGGTAATTGGAAACAGTATGATGGGCAGATTTTTAATATGTAAACAGTTTAAAATATGCATGTCTATGTATATCTATGTTGATGTGGATATAGATACAGAATATAGATATAGGTATGATATGAATATATACATGAGTATAGATATAAATATGATGTTGATAAGCCTTCTTCATAGGTTAAATGCAGGTAATTAAAGATGTGGAATCAGGTATGACTAGAATATTTCTGTCGTGAGGATTTGGGGGATATGATTCAATTTAAAAATTGTGGAATACTGAAGAGAGTGTAGGACAACTAATAACCTTCTTGTGTTAGGGATACAGCAACACTAACCAAAAAGAGAATGCAACACTAAAGCCCAAAGCTATCTCTGAATAGAATTAAGAAAAAAGGTGCATTTATTACAAGAGTCCCAGAAGTGATATTTCTATCAGTTCTTGATAGAGATTACCATGGATGCATGTATAATTTGGGTTCCACTTAGGAGATATCAGTTAATCAATCAAATTAATAATACAGATGAGCAGAATAAAGTTTGAGTCTATTTGTTTATGAGTGTCAGATGGGCCTGAAATATAATGAAAACAAATCCATCCAGGACTTGGACTTCTGAAGATACCAGCATACTCCAAAGCTACTTTTCCTACTAATCTGTATAAAAATAAGCAAACGGGTGTGTCAATTCAAATTCAGGTGACTACCAAGAGGAACATTTGTTATACCATGAAATAAAAATAAACTCAGACTGGAAAATTAACTCTAACTGGGCAATTCAGAGAGAGACACACAAGTTTCTACAGCCCCTGCAAAGTCACTAGGGGAGACTGACTGAAATTAAAGAGCATGATCCTCAATTTTCATGTAAAGATGGAAACATTTACTCTTGGCTACTTGAAAGAAACTCTCGACTTACAGAGATAACTGAATTTGATGGTTTTAAAATCCCTGGGATGGTCTACAGTTTGGTTAGGAAATAAGGAGCATCATCCTTAACTCTAGCTGAAGTGACATAAAGGCCTGGAATAAGGTACCTCTTCAGAGAAGATGACAGAAAATGCCAAGAACCATGGGCCAAGGATTCTAGACCTAGCTTTTCTACTTACCTAGCAAGTACAAATTGTTTCTTACTCTTATCTCTCAGTTTCATTATTTATGAAACGGAAATAAAGTTCACTTCACATAGAGAATTATAAGGATTATATTATTTTGGAAATTTAAACAATAAATAATATTATTTTCTCTATTTATTAATTTATTCAACAAACATTTATGGGGTTCTTACCATGTGCAGGCCAAATTTAATGGTAATATTAAAGATACAAAAGTCCCTATCCGTGATGATATTACATTCAAATAGGGGGGAAAAAAAAAGGATGCCTCAATGGTTCAGTCAGTTAAGCATCTGCCTTCAGCTCAGGTCATGATCCTGGGGTCCTGGGATAGAGTCCCACATTGGGCTCCTTGCTCAGCAGGGAGCCTGCTTCTCCCTCTGCCTGCTCCTCCCCCTGCTTACTCAGTCTCTCTCTCTGACAGATAAATAAATAAAATACTTTTTAAAAAGGAAAAAAATAGACAACAATCAGAAATTAACTCAACAAAAATATAACGGAGAAATATAAAGTTAAGTGAAATAGAAATGTACAAAAGCGAATGGGATATTTTTCGAAGATGTATTTATTTATTTATTTTAGAGAGAGGTGCAATTGAGTATGGGAGGGGCAGAAGGAAAGGGAGAAGAGGAATCTTAAGCCGACTCCGCACTGAACATGGAGCACAGAGCCTGATACGGGCTTGATTTCATGACCCCGAAGTCAGGACCTGAGCCAAAATGAAAAGTCAGACATTCAACCTACTGAGTCACCAAATCTCCCCATGAATGTGTTATTTTTGACAAAGCTTGTCATGACTGTACTCTAAAAACAAAACCCAGATAAAATATAGAATCAAGTCACGCAGTGGTCCAGAGGAAAAATATATCAAGTAGAACAAAGAGCTAAAGCAATAGTCTTGAAATAGAAGTCACTTTGGTGTCTTTAAGAATAGCTGGTACCTTAGGCTGGTGTGCAATAGATCATAGATGAGAAGAAAGGGGGCAAGATATCTGAACATTTGATTACAGTAATTCAAATGAGAGATGATGGGGCCTTTAATTCAGGTAGTGGGAAGTTATGAGGGCCGTCTTATTCACATTTTGATAGTTTTCCTGAAGTTCGAAGAAACAAGTTACCTATGGACTGGGTTACACGGGTGAGAAAAATACAAGAATTAAAAATTACTCAACAGGTATTTGGATCTAGCCAAACTGTGAATTATTTAATAGGAGGGAGACTCCTTAACTGACCTCACAAAGCAATAGCCAGGGTTAAATTGATAGTGTCTAAGAACCTCTGGAGAATCAAAATGTTTGCTAGACATTAAATGATGTTAGGTAAGCACTAAATGCATAATACCACACAGTGCTCCATAACTTAAAAATAATTATACAATTAATATAAGCCAATTATAAAATAATTAGTATAAGAAAAAAATCAAAAGCCATAAACCTACTACCCAATAAAACCACTATTAAGAGATGGGTGGACGGATAGATGGATGATTGGATAGATAAATAGATAGGCAGATAGATAATCTGCAGTTATAAATATACCTTAATATTTTCAGGCATTTGCTTTTGGGTAAAATATAAATGCATGTAGACACACATATATTTTATGACTAAGATAAAATAATTTATTGCATCAGTTCATTCATCTATATATCCCTCTAGCCATCCATATTGCTTAATAAACATATTTAAGTTAATAATATGGCAATTTTTGTTGTCAGTGAATTCACAGACAGGACTTTTGAAGCATCCAGACAACCTGAGTTTATAACTCTAATTGTCTTCCTCCCTCTTCATCTCCATATATAGAAATCACTAAGGTGCTTTGCATGACAGGATGACCTTAATGAGGACATAGAGTAACTGATAAATAGAAACCATTCTGACTCTATAAAAGATTAGAAAAAATTTTATCATAGCCATTTTTTTTTCTTGGTACCATCGACTTGACTTGAGAAATTCACTGTAACATGAAAATTTAAAAAACCCTGTGGACCCTGAGGGAGGAATTTCATCAAATGCTAATGTTCAAGTAATAGCACATACAAATAGAATACATGCATCTGTGAAATATTAAATATCAATGCAACGTATAGTTATTTCAAAGTCATTCATTTTATATAAGATGTTAGGTCTTGATCCTCCTTCCAATTTAACTTTGCTACTCTGCTCCTGATAGAATTTTTCTCAAGAAATGGCTATGTGTATGGATATAACAGCAGTGTGGATTTTAGCTTCACACTGCAAGCATTATCAAAGTTAGGCTCACAACGAGTTAAAGAGAAAACATTATAAAATCTGATATTTTAGTATTTTAGGTAAGTATCCATTTTTGTTGTATGTGTATATGTGATTAACCATTACAAGGAAAGAGAAAGAAAGCCTAATTTTTGTAAGTTTTAAGTAAGGCAAAAATAACATCACTGAATATGAAGAATCAAAGTTGATCAGACCAAATCCTTCATTGTATGGTGAAGGACTAGACAGTTACTGGACAGTTTTGAGGACTGGATTTAAATACTAGTTTCATTTTGTGGTACTTGACAACTTAGATAAACGCAGAAAATTGAACTTTCTTTACCAATAAAATGAAAGAAGTAATTAGCTCAAGCTCGTTAAGATAAAAATATTAATTGTTTCAAAACTTTGAATTAATTTAGCAAACATTATATAAAACAAAGCATCAATGAGTTAAAATAGAGGCAAGGCTTCCTGAAGGAGGTGAGATGAACTATGGCCTTAAGGACGGATAGGAGGTGGCTTGGTTGATAGAAAGGATGTGGGAAGAAGATGACATTCTAGGTATGCACAAAGGGTATAATGCATTAGGATGCATGATTATTTTAGGAGGACCACACATTGAGTTCCGGTTATTAAAGAGATTACAGTCATAAGTAGAAGCCTTGCTTTGAATGGTGCCTAACCACCAGTGGACATGTATCAGGCATATTAGATTAGTAAGTCAGGAGTAGCTATATAATATCAAAGCCAAAGCTTCATGATTAGATGACCTTATTTATCTTGAGGTATGATTGTTGCTAGTAATACTCTTGGTCCTGATATCAGAGCCCTGATATTTAGAAATTAATGAGACAGGATCCTGATTTTTTTTTCTGTTAATATTCTTAGGGTTTTTGAGAAGGCATCTTAATGTCCATAGATCTAAGTGATATGCAACTGTACCTTTACATCACTCCTTCTGTTCAGATATATATTCCTTACTCTGTGAACCTAAATTACCCTTTCTTGGAGGTAAACCAATTAATCTCAAGTTAAATCCCTTTAGCAATATTTTATTCAATTTTCTTATCTTCATCAAGATTTCTTTTTCTCCCTCATTTTCTCTGTTTTATCAAATGGAGGCTAGAGTTTAAAGGGAGAAATAGATTCCCTCAACAATACTTTCATCTTAAGGTCACTTACTTACAGAGACATATTTCAGGTGCTATATTAATACTTTCAAGCCAATGTGTTGCTGTTTTTCTCTCATTAAGGTAATCTTTAATGTAATGAGAATAATAAAATAAATATCCTAACGTTTGAATCATGATTTTAAGGGTTCTTATTCTCTAAGACATTTCTTCTAATATATGAGGATGAAATTTTACTGTAATGAATTGAACATATCATCCATAAATCAATATTGTTCAGTTTAAAGACTCTGCAAAGGGTCTAAAAAGAGCTGAATATTGGATATTACCCATTTCTAGTGACTTCAAACCAGTCCAAATTTATCCAAGAAATAAAGTAGCTTTGTCTGTGTTTATAAATTTGTAAAGACAAAGATTTAGCAAATCACCAACTGCTATTTCTCCGCTCACTCATTTATTCATTAATTTATTCCATGCTTCAGGGGCAGCAGAGGATAAAGAAGGAGATCTGGACTTCGACCAGACCACGGGGTTCTGCATCACATTTGTAAAGCTCAGACTTTTTGTTTCCTTGTGTAGTGGGAGAACTGAGATGTTATAGCAAGGAAGTGGTCTGGACATTTGTTGTTTCTCTGTCAGCTTGCTCTTGCCAAAGGAGGGAAAGTGGATTAACAGACCTAGAGGTGGGGATGAACAGTAAAACGGATAAAACTGACACAGATTAAAAGAACATTAGATTTGTCTGAAGGCAAAATAATGAAGTCTTAAAATAAGGTAGTGACACAATGGTTAGAAATGAGGAGCAGGATTCAAAACACTTACGTGGTAGAAGTTGTATAATTTGGAGCTATGGCATCAGAGAGGAAGAACAGCAAACTTTGTATTGTCTTTCAAATAACAGGTGATAATAATTACAGACCTAAGGACACATGGTGATTATTTATTCTATGAGATTGTGAGGAAGGATTTAGTTGTGAGATAAAATATCTCAATGCTTAATGAATAATGATTTGAAAATCTTAAATTCTTAGGCTATCGAAGAGATGATCACATACGAATGAAACTAAGGTTAGAATGCACGGTGTGGAAGGAGGTCAGGAGATAATGTTATTACAATTTTGATGACCTTTCTATTTTTTTTTTTTAAAGATTTTATTTATTCATTTGACAGAGAGAGATCACAGTAGACAGAGAGGCAGGCAGAGAGAGAGAGAGAGGGAAGCAGACTCCCTGCTGAGCAGAGAGCCGGACGCGGGACTCAATCCCAGGACCCTGAGATCATGACCCGAGCCGAAGGCAGCGGCTTAACCCACTGAGCCACCCAGGTGCCCCGACCTTTCTTTTTAAACTGCAAAATAACTTCATGGCAGTGGTGGTTTTGTAAATTCAATCACAGTTGAATGTGGTTTGAATTTTAAGGAATGTGTCACCCAGCTTGGTGGTATCAGTTCTTCAGGAAACACAAGCTGAGAATGTTGATACAAATTTCCAAGAACTGAAAACGTCTAAGACAGGAAGGAGAAACTAGAAGAGAATGAAAATATGAATTGACCAAGATTCTGTACATTTCTTTTTTTAAAATTTTATTTATTTATTTGACACACAGAGAGAGATCACAAGTAAGCAGAGAGGCAGGCAGAGAGAGAGGGGAAGCAGGCCCCTGCTGAGCAGAGAGCCCGATGTGGAGCTCC
Source organism: Mustela nigripes (assembly GCF_022355385.1). Classification (NCBI taxonomy): domain Eukaryota; kingdom Metazoa; phylum Chordata; class Mammalia; order Carnivora; family Mustelidae; genus Mustela; species Mustela nigripes. The sequence goes on from NC_081573.1 coordinate 38,470,238, forward strand.
ATGCCAGGACCCTGAGATCATGACCTGAGCTGAAGTCAGAGGCTTAACCCACTGAGCCACCCAGGCGGCCGATTCTGTACATTTCTATTGTGAGCTTCACTGAACACTTGTACAGATAGTCTCAAATTCTCAAGGAACCAGAATTCACCTGGTGCTGAGTAGTGTGTGTGTGTGTGTGTGTGTGTGTGTGTGTGTGTGTAAGTACACTCATCATTTTTGAAGGAGTGGCTAATATAATCCCATATCCCCATTTTGACCAATAACAGAAATAGTAGACAGTTCAAAAAGCCAGAGAGTTCCGTATTCTATATTATTTCAGAGTAGTATGTATATCAGCAAAGCAGCACCATGATAGGGCATTTTCTAGTAAATAATGACTCATATAACTTAATTCAGTAGCGATTATTTCCATAGTCCAACTTTGTCACCTCCATGATAGATAATGATGGAATGGAAATTGACCGTAGTGGTGTCTTTTAATTCCATTCTATTTAAGCACCTTAACTACTGCCACCAGCTATGGACTCAAGTAAGGCTGAGGCAGTAGGAACACAGAAAATACATAAAGAGTCTGAGGATAAATTTCATGGTAAAAACTAAGATCAGTTCCTGAGTATGTGATCCATCATAGCCTAATACTGAGACAATGGACTGAATTTAAGTTTCATTTACTAGTTTTGAGTACAAAGGTTATACAAAGATACATGAAACTGTCCTCAGTGTTGGCATCATGGAGATGGCCCTGTCAGATAATAGAAATGTAATTAGCAAGTGTTTGGCTATCCAAATAAGAGTGTATTTGATCATCTGATATCTAATTTTATAAATGATCTTTGTCTCCAATATCCCACGTATTTTCTCATAATTCAGAGGGAAAATCAAGCAGTTTGAAAAGTATACTCCATTTTTAGTTAAAGAAGGCAAGGGGGGTGGTTTATATCCTATTCAACTCACCATATGGGAATTAAGTAAATTTACTTAAATTATCTGAGCCCTGATTTCTTCATTTGTTAGCTAAAGGTAATAAAAACCCAGGCTGTCTCTTTCTTGGCACTGTTTTAAAGACATGGAGAGAAAATATTATACAAGCATGGCATCGATACAATTAGTGAATTATCCATCCTGTTTTATCTTATACATTTGAATGTCTGAGCTCTCTTTTAAGGTTCAGTAAGGACACTTCGAGCACGTCCAAAATTCTATAGGCATTTAAACGTTAGTGCCTTTATACAGTGGGGTTTCTATTTTTCTTTACAAGTGTTAACACCAGTATTAATCATAAAATCATTTGAAGACTTTAAGGTCTTAAGAGTCATAGGGTAAAAATGAGACTATTCATAAATTTAAGCATGTTTGGGTCATTACCAAAAAAAAAAAAAAACCATTCCTCTGGTAATTAAAAAGGTACATTTATGCATATGTATGTGAGTGTACATATGTATGCATCAATGTGTAAAGGCGCATGTATGTTAATTTTCAGTGTACAGAGATCTCTTTTAAAATTAATGATGATGAGATTGACCTATCATGTATATGTCTGCCTATCTCAATCAATATTGCCCTTATAGCACGCATATAGAAGGGGTTAAAATTGAATATTTGTTAAGAATATTCAAAACTATGAAATAAATATGTGGTATTACTCAGATGGCATAATCCTTTTGACAAAGGTCAATCACTATTATGATTATCTGGCAATTGCACTGGCTCAGAATATGAAAAGAAACATTTCTAGCTGGATTACGTGTGCTATAAGCAAAGGCTATTTCAAACTAAATGTATTCCAATGCCCACACCAGTTAAATATTGCATGAGTATCATTCAAAGGTGCTAGTTCAGCAGGAAGTCTGGGCAAAGGAAATGACTTCCTTAGGTAAAATGATGAGCTCATTTAATCAGCTTCCAAATTCTTGACAGGGATTAATCTTCCATTAGGAAAGCTGGAAAGTTCTCCAAAGCAAACACATAGAATGTTGTCTGCCATTTTAGCAAAGAGGTTTTCTTTTTATTGCAGCCATCAAATGCCTTCTATATTAGCACTGTATACATTCATAGTTATTTGAAGCTGAATCAAAACTAAATTCCATTATTATGAGTAACAATAAATATCATTTATTGAGCATAAATTATATTAGGCACTATGTTAAGCATCTTGCATGCCTAACCAAATGCTAAAATAAACTGAGTATTAGGTACTATTTATATAATAATCTTAGCATTGACTTCCTAAGTTGACAATGCTAACATGTGGTAGTGCTGGAATTTGAATCCCTTCAGTTCACTCCAGAGGTGAAACTCCTAATTAGGTAGCCATTTTTCTTACTCCCTTTATTTTTTGTGATAATAGGGCATAATGAAGACAACACCAGAACTGAACTAAAAAAACAAACAAAAAAAACACAAAAAACCAAAAACCTGGGGTTTGTTTCACCATTTTTCAACTTCATGAACTTGGTTCCTTAATGTTATCAATTCAAGTCAGGTTGTAGGATGATACTTTAAGAGTGAGAAACTCTTGTATCCATATCAACATGGTTTTATAGACTATCCATCCAGTGATAACACATCCTCATATTTACATTATGCAAATTATTTAACTTCCATAATAAAATTTTCTCATTGGTAAAATGAGCATTTAAAACTTGTCTTGTAGGGTGCCTGGATGGCTTAGTAGGTTAGGCCCCTGCCTTCAGCTCAGGTCATGTTCTCAGGGTCCTGGGATTGAGCCCTGCATTGGGCTCTCTGCTCAGCAGGGAGCCTGCTTCCCCCTCTTTCTCTGACTGCCTCTCTGCCTACTTGTGATCTCTCTCCTTGTCAAATAAATAAACGTTAAAAAAAAAAAAAAAAACTTGTCTTGTAGTTGGAATGATATATTCAGATAATGGCTATGAAAGTACCATAATGCCAGGCACCTAGTACTTACTAATAAAATTTTAGATTACTCACTACTTTCTGAGAACAATAAACAAGAGAGAATCTAAAATCTAATCATGAATAAGTTAGGGAGCAAATAAACCATGGTTTCTCAATCTGGGATTAATGTATTGTGCTCACTAGCAAGTAATGGCAAGATAATCATAAGGTCAATAGAGATAATCTTAGGGTACCAGTCAGAGTCAAGGTGTTGCTATGGCCTGTGCCTAGATGTAATGGTAAGTCAGTTCAGAAGGAAAGGAAAACTACGGACAGACTTTTGTAATGAGCTTTAGCGTGTTACCTGGTATTCTAGTCATTCTTGGCTAAAGACTTCTTTTCCTGGGACCCACTGAGGCTGTTGAGGTATAGCAGGGCTTAGCTGTACACAATAAATGAGAGAAGGATTCCTGATAAATCTCAATATTAATTTTCTTGAATGGTACCTGAGGAAGGGATCACATTAGTCATATCTACAAAGAGGTAGTTATAATGCATGTGTTTCATGAGCACTTAGTTAATAAAAAGGTTTCATCATGGGGCGCCTGGGTGGCTCAGTGGGTTAAACCGCTGCCTTCGGCTCAGGTCATGATCTCAGCGTCCTGGGATCGAGTCCCGCATCGGGCTCTCTGCTCGGCAGGGAGCCTGCTTCCCTCTCTCTCTCTCTCTCTGCTTGCCTCTCTGTCTGCTTGTGATTTCTCTCTGTCAAGTAAATAAAAAAATAAAATCTTAAAAAAAAAAAAAAAGGTTCATCATGATCATTTAAATTCCTCTAATCCCCATACCACAAGACTAAACACACACACACATACACACACACACACACCAGTGTTGTGTAGCTATATGGACGTTTAGGTGAAATCTATTAAATTGAAGTTATTTAATTTAATAGATCAGTACATCATAGAATAAATTTTCTTAATGAAAACTTTTATTTTTATTTTATTATATTTTTAAGATTTTATTTATTTATTTGAGAGAGAGGGAAGGAGACAGAGACAGAACATGAGCAGTGGGGAGGAGGCAGAGGGAGAGGGAGAAATTGACTCGCAGCTGACAAGGGGCCTGACCCAGGGCTTCATCCAGGGCCCTGAGATCATCGCCTGAGCCAAAAGCAGATGCTTAACGGACTGAGCCACCCAGGAGTCCTTCTCCTTTAAATCAATTATCTCTCTTCAGTACTTTGTCAAAGTTTTACAGCAGATAATATGGTTAGAAACCCTTATAAAAGGCAGAGCTTTGGAAAAACAATGCCCTTTTAAGAGAGGAAATGGAGGTGGAGGGGGTATTAATTTGTGACTAAGTAAGCTTATTCAATGTCACATCTCATAGTGACCCAAAAGGCATATTCACTAATAGCTCCTGGAAGGAAATTGGAGGCATGAGAAGCTATGGGTTAGGGGATCATAACACAGGGACCAAGTCATTTACTCTTGGAGTAGGTAAGTGAGCTAGAGAAACATAAGACTTTGATGATAACATGGTATGTACTGGGCAAAGAGGATACCATGTTACATCTGCTCAGGCCTGAGACAGCAGCAACAGCCATCGCCAGGGCAGATGGGACTGGTGAAAATGGTGGCCTCCCACCGAATGGAGAATAAACCCTCCATGCTCAGGTAAATGCTCCTTGATACCAACCCTAGACTGTTAGAGTCCCTCATTATTTTGTATAGTACCTAAAACCCTACAGCTGTGTTCCAACTCATGTACTCAAGAATTCAGTTACCAGTTTATCCATTCATTCATTTATTCTTTTGATCAGGATTTACTGAATATCTACTTTGTGCGAGGCACCATCTAAGTACATTGCCCTGCTTGTATTCAATGGTGAATGAAATATGTATCTCTTAACTCCATGAAGCTTGTGGATCTACAGGAACATTTTATCCATGAGTTTCCAAAGACCAGAGATTACATATTTTTCATACATAAATCACCACTGTCAACCCCATTGTGTGAGATACGGCAAATGATCTTTATAAAATGATAGAATTTAACTAAATGATCCCTCAGGACTGCCGAAGCTCTACTATTCTAAAATGATTAGGATAATAGTAATGATAATAATGACAACAACGATGATGATAATTTGATGATAATAACACATTTTATTGTTCACTAAATAGCAGTCTCTGTTAATTATTTCACATAAATTAGCTCATGCAATATAAGCACAGGAGTCAGATATTATTCATCTTCATATCTTCCATATAAGAAAAATGAGTCTTAGGTTAGTAAATGTGAATGAAATCTTGAAAACAGATCACTGCACAACTGGTGTCCAATCTAAGATGTCTGACTCTAGAACTATCATGGAACTTGTTCCTTTTGCAGAAACATCTGCCAGTGATAGATAAATATTACTGTGGGTAACAGCAGCACTGGAGTAAAAATGCACCCTTAGTAAATAAAGATTTTAAAGGCAGAAAAAAATGCCTGCTAAATACAGTTTGGGATTTTTCTTCCATCTATCACACTCAATGCAGTTAAAACTATAAGCAACTTTTTACAGTCTCCCTTGTCATTTAACTTACCTCTCCATTACTTTGGCAAAAGCATCACCATGGCAACTGGTCTCTTCCAATTGTGTTTACACTAATGTTTCCATTTTAACCACTGACTTTGAAATTGCTCTCTAACTCGGGCTTAACTGTAAGTTAGGAGGACACACTTATAAATGGTAAAAACAACAACAACAACAACAAAACAACCAAAACAACTTCAAGCAGAGCTAGAATAATTCAGAGAAACAACAGTTGTAGCGATAGTAGTAGTAATAATAAAGGCTACTCTTTATTAAATTGACATGCCATATCAAGTTATCTGGAGAGGCCCCTATTTTTTTTTTATTTTATTTCATTTATTATTCACTTATTTCATTTCACTCATTCATTCATTCATTTTCTTCTTCTTTATTTTCTCTCTCTCTTTCACAACACACACACACACACACACCATACACCATACATACACATATATGTATATATACAACACTATATTCCAAAACTAAGTTCTAGGAAAGAAAAGACTATACCATGATTCAATTAAGATCAAGTATCAATGTCTGGTTCTATGAAATCTGGCCACAAGGACAGGATAATAAAGTAAACACGTTGATTCCAGTACTTCATATAAAGGTTAATTTTCAATAAAATTAATTTTTCAGACAAACATCTGAAAAAAATATTCTTCACATTTAGCCTAAACTAGATATCTACAATGCATAACAGCTTATGACTGTTATCATATTCAATCTATAAACTCTGTTGATAGCTTTAATGCAGTTCGCATTAACCACCTGACTAGTCCTAAGACTAGTGTTATTTTCCTAGTCCTATGACTGGGTGTTATTTTCCTCATTTTACAAACAGGTAAAGAACTGAAAGAGCTAAATAATGCACCTAAGGTCACAGAGCTGCAGCAGCAAAGTAGCATTTCAAGTGCTTTTTAGCACATCACGCATACTTACATCCTGGCTGCGTTAACAGATCCAATATTTCCAGAGGAACTTCTGTGCAAGTGTGAGAGTGTATGTTCCTTTTAGGATTCTCCCCATCCTTCCTCCTACATTAAAACAGGGTCAAGAAGGCCAACTCTGGCCACAGCATGCTCCTTTTAAGGAGCAGCACCAGGGTTCCCAGGAAACCATTCATCTTCCCTCCCATACCAGGAGACTATCCAGAGCCTGCCACTCTCACTGCCAGACTGTTTAGATAAATATCTCACAGATAATCTTTTTTTTTTTTTTGTCCCCCTCTCTCTTCCTTTCTACTTGCACCTTCCCCATCCTTCTTCCCTCTGCAATTTCCAAGGAATTAATCTTAGATAAGGACAAGATATTTTAGACTAGAAAGAATCTCCACGGATTCATTTAACGTCTAAGCAGCTCTCAGAAATTCAATTTCCTTACCACATATGGAGCACCTACAATGGGCCCAAGTTCCAGAGTAAGATTTGAAGATGAAAAGGAAATGGGATGCCTTAATGTTGAGCAACATTAAGGACCTATTAAGAAACAAACCTTTGTAAACATGGACAAAATTATTATTTTTTTAATACCGAGAGCCTACCCTGTTTCTGTTTCTGTACTTCTTTCATAAATGTTCTTATATGATTCATGTAAGAACTCTTAGATACATACTATCATTGCTATTTTACTAACTACATATCAAAGTCATTGTAATATGGCTAAACAAGAATCACATGTGGGATTTAAACATGCATTCTTCTGACTCTTAACACCCTCTCTTATCTGTTCTACAAGGGCTTTTTAGCACATCACGTGAAATGTAATAAAATAGTGAACAGAAGGTTATAGTAAAACTCACTAAAATGCCACACAAAACATGAAGCTGTATAAAACTTCACATCTGAAGGCAGAATTATAGTTCCTATTTTGTGTCATGCTCTTCGTTATGGGATTGTCAGCAGTGAGGGTCCTCAGGCAATACTTCAATAAAAGTCACAGGTCACATGCTTTCTTCTATTTGTGGTAACTATAGTTCTGTATTTTGGGGAGCTAGGAAACAGGTACCTAGAGTCAAGCAAGAATTTAAGGGAGTGGTAGAGAATGAAGTTACCAAGAGCAAGTCAGACGACGGTTGACTTGGTTACTGCCAGTATTCATAGAGAATGGGAAGTGGGAAAGTAGAATAAGAAAGCAGGCTGGCAGCTCCACACATCAGAAGGAGCTCCAGCAGACAGTTTAAGAGGCTAAACTTGGAGTTCAAAGTATCTCAGTTCAACTCTTCAACTCCTCATCTGGCTTTAACTCAGGTATTTACAGTTTACCGCTCCAGTTCCCTCATCTTTACGTTCATTGTGAGCAATCAGATGTAAATTGCAGTGACTTATATTTGATAAGCATTCAAAACAAATTACCTGAATTTCTTGGAATATATCTGCAAATTTATCTCATTCTTTGTCTTTATTTCACTTAGATTTAAGTCCTACCTGCCTCCATCTGTTGATGTCAGACTCTGGTGTCTTACAGGTGCCAGCAGCCCTAGGGAATGAAAGAGGCAGATAAGTTAATTTCTAGGAAAAGAGGTAAGTGCACATATACAGTCATATTGTACATGACTTTCCCATTTTCATCCCAATAAATGTGTACAGAAATAAATTAGTGACATCCTTTGGGAAATGGGATCCTTTGTCTTGACTTTCTTCTTTTTATGGAACTGCCTTCCTGATGCTGAGCATTGGGAAAGGATAGGAGGGACCCCATTTTCTGCAAGGCCTTTAGAGGGATAGAAGTTGATACAGAGCTGTAAACCATGCTGCAGAGCCAGTCACAGTTCATCACAGCCGCCGCACATGGACGTTGATGAATTTAGCAATTAAATCACCCCAGCATCTAATATGTAAAAGGAGCATATTTCTGGCTCTCTTAAAGACTTCATGGGGTGCTAACCATGCCACGGTCTCTCCTCTGTCCCTGTGGCAGTAAATTGCCAGGGGATTAATAGCTGAGCTTGTTAGAGCTGGCTTCCTGATAGGGCTATTTTAAAGGACAGCAGTAAGCTATATATTATAACTTTCACATCATGGCCCCTTCCTTTCCACACATGCACCAGAGGTGGCTGATGAAGAATGCCTTGTGTGACGATGAAGCTCTGATGGTCTCCTTTAAGGTACCACATCGCCTAAGGGCAGAGTTTTCAGCAAGGTTTGGGCTCTCTGGGTAGAGGTGGAAAGTGTAGAATGAAAGAATAAATAATGAAGTAAGATTTTAAAAGATTTATAGAGGGAACATCTAATGTTTGAATTCCTTATTAGAGGTAAAGTAGATATTTTCACTATTTCAACAAGTGTTATCAGAGCTGGAACACTGGCTCAGACTATGAATACACTGGTTATAATGTTTAATGTCTGTTCTTTTGGTTGAAGTTGTGTCAACTGATTGTGGACGTCCTGGTTATCTCCTGCTGAGTCAGCCCTGACAGGCAATGATAAATGTCTTTGATTAATAAAACATTAGGAATCAAATTAAATATTACTGAATACATGTAGTGTCTTTGGTAGACAAGATCTTTCAAAATATGCAGTCTTTTCATGGGTGGAAAATAGTAACAACGTACAGTAAAAGTTAAGGCTTACCGGGCATCTGTTGCATGATAGGCCCTGTTCTAAGTACTCACAAGTATTATCTTCTAAATCCTTAAAACAATTCCATAAGATAAGTTCAGTTTCTTTTTCTATTTTACAGATGAGAAAAGTTTACTACTTTGTATGGTAATTTGCAAAGAATATGGCTCAAGATCCTGTCCTCTTATCCATTATAATATGTTTTAAAAGTATAATAGCAGTATTCTCAGTATTATTGTAGGCTGTCTGAAGGCCGCACAAAGATAATTCCTGGAACCGGAAAATGTTCTGAGATCAAAAGATTATCCTTGATTATCTGGAAGGCTACTAAATCAGTAACAAGTCACTTCATTTGAGAGTGGCAGAGAGGGATTATACACACAAAAGAAGAGAAGAAAACGTGAAAATGGACGTGAAGATTGGAGCGATTGGGCCACAGGCAAAGAAATGCCATCGGCCACCATAAGCTAGAAGAGGCAAGGTATGAAAAGAAGAGGCAAGAGGTGAAGTCTTTGCTAGAGTCTCCATAGGAAGTATGGCATTGCCCACACCTGACTTCTTGATTTCATCTGAGCAAAACTGATGTTAACTTCCAGGCTCCAAAACTGAGAAAGTAAGTTTCTATTGTTTTAAGCCACCAATTTTGTGGCTATTTGCTATGGCAACCACAGGAAACTAATACAAACTGTGAAAGATAATACAGAAGTTATCAGACACTTTATTTTATTTAAAGTTAGTGAAGATATTTGAGCTAGAATCATTCAGTGATAACTCCTAGAAGTAGAGGCCATATTTGTTGACTCCTAGCTCAACATTTTTACCTCAGATGGAGCATCTCCAAACTTTAAACTAGAATCTCCTCTTGATTAATTGCATCAAACCCTTCTTCCCATTCAGGGAGATTTTACTAGTTTAGAGAAGTTTTAGTCTGGAGAATAGTGCTGCTTTCTTGCTATGTCTCAGTAGAGATCGTCACACAGAATATCTCCTTTAGATACCTATGACTTTTGGAAGAAAATGAACTTTAGGGGCACCAATGTGAATCAGTTGATTAAGTGTCTGCCTTGGGCTCAGGTCATGATTTCAGTGTCCTGGGATCAAGACCTATACTGGGATCTCTGCTCAGCAGGGAGTCTGCTTCTCCCTCTCCCTCTGTGTTCACTCTCTCTCTCTCAAATAAATAAATAAATAAAATATTTAAAAAAAAGAAAATGGGCTTTTAATTATGTAGAATACAATTCTTTTTTGTTAAAAATGTGCATATTTACCCACCTTTCATGGTTTTTGTATTAAAAGGTATAACACATTTTATACATATATAAAATATATAAAAGGCCATCCCCAAATAAGACCCTTTTGATTTTTTTTTTTTTTTTCCAGAAAGAGATCACAAGTAGGCAGAGAGGCAGGCAGAGAGAGAGGGGAAAGCAGGATCCCTGCTGAGCGGAGAGCCTGATGCGGGGCTCAATCCCAGGAACCTGAGATCATGACCTGAGCCGAAGGCAGAGGCTTAACCCACTGAGCCACCCAGGTGCCCCGACCCTTTTGATTTTTTTAATTTTATTGACTTCCTTATGAAGTCATTATCATTCTTGGGAGAGATAAAACACTAAATTTTTCTGAAGGACATAATTTTTGGATTTAAATGATTCTTTTTGCTTAAATGCATCAGAGGTCATCGAAAGACAGCATGTTGCACAAGGAAGAAAAGAGGTTTCAAGTAGAATTCTTCTTTGAATCACAAGATATTCTGCTTACGTGATTACATTAGACAAGACCTATATTCTTTGATCTTTGGTTTCTTCATCTCTAGCAGAGATAATTGTTTGCCTTATCTTTTCTGAGAAGGCTTTTTTGGGGTGGGGAGTAGGGGAGCAGAAATGATAACTGATAGACCTGTACTTTTTTTAAACTGAAAAAAAAATTAATACATATATATTATATGTGTGTGTGTGTGTGTGTGTTTCTGTATATATATGAAGGGTTGTAACTGAGATTATTAAGCCCATAGTTTTAAGGATATATCTTGTTTGTGCTAATCCTGTATTTGTCAAAACAGGAAACATGAAATTATTAAGTCATTTGAGAAGCAGCTATAGATACTATGTTAAGATCGTAAAGAGAAACTTCCAGATCTTAGAGATGAATCTACATTGTATAGCATTAAAATAGAATAATTGTCTTTCTCACCACCCTCTCCCCTTTTGAAAATTTGATATATTGATCTTTTACTAATTCTTCATGACCTCATTCAACTGTTGCCTCTTTGGTGAAAGTTTCCACAATGCACCAAGGTAGACTATGTTTTTTTTTTTTTTTTTTTTTTTTTGTCTGTTTGTTTGTTGTACCATGTCCCTCAGTGCTTATCTCATGTTCTTATAATAGCACTTGCAACCACCCTACAATGGGTCTCTTTTTCAAGGCAACCTCTCCTGCTAGTTCCCTGACCAGCATAGCTTATTTAAGCCAACCTGTAACATCCAGCTACTAAACATGCAACTAGAATGTTGATACATGACAAGCCATTTTCAGTAGTGACATCCAGAGATATCCATAAAAGCTAAACTCTAACATCATCTTTCCATTCATTTGCACTGTCAAAGTCAGAGCTGACTCCAGACTGTTAATTTCCTTAAACTTCTGTCTACCTCATCTGACTTGGTACCACTTTTGGTCTGGTTTCTCTCTTTAACTATGATTTAAATTCTACCCCCAATTAAGCAGACATCTAGCTGAGAAGTAAACACTCAAAGCAATTATGCTTGGCTCCAGGATCCTCATAGTAGGACATTTAGAGGAGTCCTTCATAGAAAATTCATACATTGGCCCAACTATAAAACTAGAAAGCCTACATATGATCTCTTCTCCCTATACCCTTAATTTCTTTGACCAGGACCTCTGATGTATTTAGTATATGATTACTGAACACATGATGAGATTAAACCTTAAAACAGTAAAGTATTATCTTCTGATAAACTAATTAAAATCCTTATTTATTATAAAGACCTGCAATAACCTCATTTCAATAAATATAACAAGTATGTTAGACAATAGAGCTGTAGTTCTAACCAACACATTCTGGAGATGCTTATAGTATAGTCCTCGAGACAGAGGAGCAAACAGATGGCCACAATGTAGCATACTGTGAAGGTGTTTTGATGGGGAAAGTTTTTGCTAAGGGCATAGAGGAAGACAATATACACAGGACAAAGAGGAATACAAGGGTAGATTCTAAAAGGAAATGACTCATAAAGGAAGACTGGAACTTAGCCAGGTAAAGACAGGGGGAAAGAGCAATCCTCAGTACTGCGTTCTTTTCTCTTTTCTTCCATTTTTCAGGTATATTGAACACCCTGCAGTGTTTTAAACTATTTCTACATAATCTCCTCACTTCTCTCCACCCTCTTTTAACCCTGTGTCTTCATTTGTAAAATCTACTCTGTAGTTAGTCAGATAGTCTAAATAATACAGCAACTATATCTCAATATTGCTGGTTTTAAAATCACATAGATTTTATATCAGGTCTGTAACAAAAAAATGGCTTACATTGGAAACTGTTTAACCTGTGATCTTTGGGCTTGTTCCTCCCACCATCAGTTTTATTCACAAGATACAACTGGGTGTTTCGTGTGAAAATTGGTAAGATCATAGCATTCAGTGACTACAAAAGCTCAGTTCCTTGGAATTTATTTATTTATTTTTATTTTTTATTAAAAAAAATTTTTTTTAGTTCCTTGGAATTTAAACCCAATTTCCATCTAATGTGTGACATTATATTACATGGTCTGCTCTTATGAATGAAGGCACAGTGTTTCTAGAGTCTTACTCAAGGTTTCAAAATACAAGTCATCCTAGCACTGAGTAGCAGAGTTATTTAAAAAAATTAAAGTTTGTACCCAATAGAGATTAAAATGGGTCAAAATGCCCAACATCACTACTGTGCTCACCTATACGTGAATGCTTTCCTAGAAGTGTGATTTTTCAACTTTGGTTTTTAGAAAGACCAGCTGGAGGAGCTTCTAGTCTATGCAGCATTACCTACTAAAATCTTGATTACAATGTATCTAGAGGAATATTGCAGAAACTTCAAATTAGAGATTATATAAATAAAAGCAAAAGGAAACTCAAATTTTTATACGGGTTTTCTGCTTATTCAGTATTAGTAATTTGCTAAAAAAGATAAAAACAAAGGAGCTCCCAGGTGTCTCAGTCAGTTAAGCATCCGACTCAGTTTTGGCTCACTTTGGGCTCTGTGCTCAGGGCTCAGCATGATGTCAGCTTGAGATTCTCTGCCTCTCCCTCTCCCTCTATCCTTCCCCATGCTTGCTTGTGCTTTCTCTCTCAAATAAATAAATAAATAAATAAAACACTTAAAAAAAAAAAAAGAAAAGAAAAGAAAATGTAATTTGTGTCAAGTGCCTCACTTGTTCATCCTGTTTATAACTTGGAATAACCTTGGGAATGAGGTATTGTCACAGCAGTAGAAAGATGAAGACATTAATTCAGTTAGGTGATAAAATGACCAAATCAACTGCTTAGTATTCATATAAATCAGGTTAAAACCCATACTATCTCCACTCAGATGTCATGCATTTCTTTTTTTTTTTTCCTTAACCCCCAAGCGTCTCTCTGTGAATGTTAGAAAGAAATTGAAGCAGGAAGAAAAGAAAACAGCTAAAAGAACTGATCTAAATAAGGTTGATCTAAATGAGGAACTCCAAGGGCCAAAAAGTCAGACTAAGATTATAAATCCCTCTTTGAGCTGAAGAAATGCAGAGCAGAAACTCTTGCCCACTGAGAACATGTCCTGCCTTGGCAAATAATTATCACCAAACACAAAAGGAAAGTGATTGAGTCAACTACTAGCTAATGAAGTGAAGAAAGGTAGTGAAACAGAACACTCTGAATCTGGAGGTAGTGGTAGAGGGCATGGTGATGTTGGGCCTTTAACTTGGTTAAGACTTTTCTCATCACATAAGTTTGATTTCTATAGGGCAATCATTCTCCACCTCTTCCTGAGCAGGACTTTTGCCCTGTTGCTGACTCCTTATTCCTAAAGGCTAAGCTAAAGAATATCAGCCTCTCTTTTTGTCTCTTTTTGTCTAGATCCCAAGGCAAGGTTAATCGGTCAATTGTGACTTCCATTCTTTTGGGTCCATCTTGACCATTTAAAGTGCTTAGATCAGTAAATTAAAATGAAATAGTCACAATTACTTATTTTATGGTGTTTGAGGTCTTGTGTTAAACTCAACTTAACTAGCTGGATATTGTTAGTTTTATTTCCATTTCCTTGATTAGAAAACTAAACATATAAATTTAAGGTGTATTATTGGTCATTGCTTTAGCTTGGATTCAGAATCCATTTTCTCTGATTGCAAATGTCACACTCTATACTGGGAGAAGTCACTTTCTGTGACTCTATATATCTACATAATTGAAACCAAGCCCCTACCTTGTACTATTGTTACAAGAAATAGATTAACATGGTAAAGTAAATAAAACACACTAATGCTCAATAGCATTCTTTTTTTTTTTTATAGCATTCTTTTAAAAATTTTTCCACCAGACTCCTTGGTAATAGGTAATACATTTTAACGATGACTGTGCACTATATATCAAATGCTTAAGAAACATTTGCTATGTGAAGAGATAATTGATTAAATGAATAGATATTAAAAACAAAAACAAAGAATAAATAGATGAATGGATTGAAATCTCTTGATAGTCTTTCACCCCCCTTGAGTTCTTTTATATGTGTAATCCTTTTAGCCATCCAGAAACTAAGCAGTAGAAGATTTGGAAGGAAGGGTCTACCAGATACCCTTCTGCTCCTGGGTGAAAAATTATAATAATAATTCTTATTCTTTCAATCATTTCCCCTTTCTCATGTTCATAATTGATACTGGATCCATCCAGTAATAGAATTAAAGACAAACAGTGTTCATACTTAAGGTAACATACAATAATATCTTTCTATGAATTAATCATCAGGTATATATTGAGTCACTACTCATGTGCCAGGGAGCTCTTTTATTCTTGCAAAAAAAAAAAAAAGATGGAAAAAGCATAGTTGGAATTGGAAAAAATACGTTTCCAGCATTTTTGTCTTTTTTCTAAATTTTTTAGAAATTAAAAATCTAAATGTGTATCAACAGATGGATATATTAAATTGTGGCTCATGTACATCATCAATTGCCATGCATCCCTAAAGAGAATGATTGAGATATCTTTATATCTGATAGTAGATAGCACTACAAAGCCTATTGTTAAATAAGTAAAAAGAGTGTATTATGAATTTGAACAACAGGGATTTTTCTGTAGAGAATATATACCTATAATATGATTTTATGCCCATGTACAATATCATAGTCACAAATAATGTGCAAAATGCAACCCCATTAATGTAATACAAAGGTAAATGCCACATATATATATGTGCATAAAAGGAATATGATGGGATGCATACTAAGCTGTTGAAGGTGGTTTCTCCTGGAGGGAAACTGGAGATTTTAGGGAATTAGGTGAAGTTTTCATATTATGTGCTACATATTTATGATGTTTATGATTAAACAAAAAAATAAAAGTGTTATACCTTACTCCAAGATTTCACATTTTGTAGGCATGATATGGTATATGGGCATAAAATCATATTATAGGTATATATACTCTGTAGAAAAATCCCTTGTTCATATTCATAACACGGCCTTCTTATTTGTGAATTTTGTTTGTGAAATAAAAACAGTTATGATAACAAGTAAAGTAATTTGGTATATCACTTGAATATCAAAGCGGGGTCTTTAACTTGCTAATGGAAATGTCAATAATGATCAAGTTCCCATTCCTTCATTTTACATGTGTGAAAAATTAGGCACAGATAAGGACTGCTACCTGACCAAATCACACAGCAAATTACTGGCAGAGTCAGGGAAATATACGGTTTAGAATCCACATTTGGATTGATTATTTGGGGGCTTCTCTTGATTCTAAAATCAAAGACAGTAAATAAATGTGATGCACAGTACAATATATCAAGATGCTTGGTTATCTTAGTGGCTCCAGGATATATTTATTCCACAATACAAACTAGGCAGAGGTGATTTTTAACAATTAAAAAACACTAAGATATTATCATGTTTTGCTCTCAGCCTTAGACTGCTGAATACCACTCCTTCCATTTTCCTTTGATCTCAGCCTTGCAATTTGAAAGCCAGAGGAGGATAAATGGCCGTGAAATGCAGACAAAGATTTCTTTTGTTTGTCCCACAGAATAGGAAGATGGTCAAATTGATCAGTCATCAAGGTATAATGATCTGAAATAAATACCAGCCTCTTTGATGTGGCTTGGGATGCCAGCATCACAGAAAGAGATTATTCTCCTGACTTTCACATAATTGAATGATTATGTTGGTTTGTGAATGGGCTTCCTTAATTGCTAACTGGTAATTTGACATCCTGACATGTGTGTATGGAAACTGTTATCCCTCATCCTGCACAAGGGGTAGAAGATTCAACTGAGAGGGATGAATGGGAAGAGAGGTCTCCAAATCAGAAATAATTGGAGCAGAGAGCAGGTGACAGGAAAAGCACAGAAATTACTCTACCTTCCCTCAAAGAAATGACACTGAGTCATCTGTGCAAGGCCATAGTCTCGATCTCTGACAGGTGTGTATTCATTTTTAGAAACCATCAAGCAAAAACTATAGCCTCTGGGATGTTTCCATTTATAAGAAGGATATAATCTAAAAGACTTAACCATACTGATCTTGAGGAAGCCTTAACATGAAAACACAAGGCTTCATGAACTAATAAGTGAAGGGCATCTGTAAAGATTGTGAAATATGAGAAATGTTAAAAATTAATAATTTGGAAGAGTATAGATGTTAGAGCTGGCAAATACTATTTGGACACCTGCCATTTTTATATACCTATTGTGCTACACTGGACAAATCAGTAAACGTTCTGTAAGTCATTTTATTCCTCCTCAAAGAGGTGACAATGGGGGGCACCTGGGTGGCTCAGTGGGTTAAAGCCTCTGCCTTCGTCTCAGGTCATGATCCCAGGGTTCTAGGATCGAGCCCCACATCAGACTCTCTGCTTAGCAGGGAACCTGCTTCCTCCTCTCTCTCTGCCTACTTGTGATCTCTGTCTGTCAAATAAATAAATAAAATCTTTAAAAAAAATACACACAAAAAAACAAAGAGATGACAATGGGATCACAATTGTCCTTTTGCAATGATTGAATGAGTTTATGAAAGTGGTACTTTCTGGGAAAAAGGTCTGATTGGCCATTGGGTGCTCCCTTTCCTTCCTGTCTTTTAGATCAGAATGAGACCTCTAGTTCTGGCCATCACTTAAAGGCCAATTGGAAAACAGTGTAGAGATTCCTCAAGAAATTAAAAATAGAGCTTCCCTATGACCCTGCAATTGCACTACTGGGTTTTTACCCCAAAGATACAGATGTAGTGAAAAAAAGGGCCATCTGTACCCCAATGTTTATAGCAGCAATGGCCACGGTCGACAGACTGTGGAAAGAACCAAGATGCCTTTCAATGGACAAATGGATAAGGAAGATGTGGTCCATATACACTATGGAGTATCATGCCTCCATCATCAGAAAGGATGAATACCCAACTTTTGTAGCAACATGGACAGGACTGGAAGAGATTATGGTGAGTGAAATAAGTCAAGCAGAGAGAGTCAATTATCATATGGTTTCACTTATTTGTGGAGCATAACAAATAACATGGAGGACAAGGGGAGATGGAGAGGAGAAGGGAGTTGAGGGAAATTGGAAGGGTAGATGAACCATGAGAGACTATGGACTCTGAAAAACAATCTGAGGGTTTTGAAGGGGTGGGGGCGTGGGAGGTTGGGGGAACCAGGTGGTGGATATTAGGGAGGGCACAGATTGCATGGAGCACTGGGTGTGGTGCAAAAAACAATGAATACTATTACGCTGAAAAGAAATAAAAATTAAAAAAAAAAGAGGCCAGTTGGTAGCCCCCACTTATTTATAAACACTTCTCTGGGGAATCATTCCTTCTTTAACACATGATAAGCCTCATTTGTGACTTGTATTTTTTGTGATTTGGATAAGCAGAACCTCCATGACCATGATCATTTTGGTCTGTTATGGTTTTTTAGATATACTCTCAGGCCCTACTCTCTAGTCTCATTACCTTCTCACTAGTATTTGAACATTTTCAAATTTAGCTAGCCATCTTAGTATGAATTTATGTACAAACTGAGATTAAATTTCTCCAATCATCACCAAAATTTTCTTCCAGGATATCACTGATTTATTTATACATGTGTTCTTTGATTAATGAATTTAAAATTATTTTTTCAAATACTTCCTATGAGCCAAGAACCAGGGGAGTCTCATACCTCCATCAAGCTTACTATCCAGAGGAAAATATAAATAATTACAGTGATGACTGTGAAAGGAAAAATGCATTAAGATCTATGAAATAAAGTTATAAGATAGGGAGAGGACATCTGAAAGGGAGAATTCTAGTGACTAAAGGATGTGCAATGTGTAATACCTACGCTCATGTGTATGTGATGATGATGGTGATGACGATGATGTTACCCCAGGCACAGAGCTAAGCTTGTGCAAAGGTTATCTAACTAGAGGAAATATGGCATAGTCAGGTGAAAGATGGATCAGCATGATTGGAAAGCAAACTGCCAAAGGGATTATGGTAGGGGATGAGGTTGGAGACATGAAACATATTAAACTCCCCAAGACTCATTTTCTTCCTCAACCTCAGGTGACTTTGGCAGGGACACTAGACCTTTTCTTCTCCCTTATTCTCTAAGCTCTACTATCAAGAATAATATGTATATGATAACTATCATTTTGCTGACTCATTGGCTTTACTGAAAACTGCAAATTCTACCCAAGAACATGGGCCATTGTACAATCTTGCCTACATCTTCTGGCAGAAAGAAAAACTAAATTTGCACTATGAAAGTATCAATTATCTTCAACTAAAGTCTTTCCCTTCTTCCTTTATAAGTAATAATGCCAGTGGTTCTCAAACCAGGGGGTTCTTCAGATTGCCTTTAAAGTGCCTTAATATTCAGATATGCAAGGCTTTTATTCTTAAATTATATGTATAAAGTCAGGTTTAGGACTGAGAATATGAATGTTTAACAAGGGGATTCTCTGCAAACTAAAATGTGACAACTAGTATACTATGTGAATTAAAGTTCTTTTACTTTCTGAATGACAGTTTACCTTTGGTTAAATTATTTTATTTTAATAATAAGATAATAGTAATTTTATTTTTATCCCTGATTCTACACTTTGTCCTGTTCTTGGCTTATAGAAAGTACTTGAAAAATTACTTTAACCAGGGAAGACTGGGTGGCTCAGTAGATTAAGTGTCTGCCTTTGGCCCAGGTCATGATCCTAGGGAGGCTCCTGGGATCAAGTTCCTCATTAGGCTCCTTGCTCAGCAGGAAACCTGCTTCTCCTCTGCCTCTGCAGATCCTCCTACTTGTGTTCAGTATCCCTTTCTCTCTGACAAATAAATAAATAAAATCTTAAAAAAAAAAAAACATTTTAACCAAAGGTTAAAAATCATTTTTATCTGTTCTTGTCATAAGAAGACTCTTGTAACTGGCATGTGTCACAGAGAGATCCTGAAAGATCTCCTCTGGAATAGTAAATATATAGTGCTCATGTCAGGGATAAAGTTTCTAAACTAAGCTGGATCACACACCTGCAAGACATGAGTTTTTTGTTTGTTTGTTTGTTTGTTTATTACCTGAGCTTTTCACCTGGTGGAGATTCGGGAGCTGACCAATAAGTACCTGAACTTCTGCAAAGACATACTGACTGGCTGGTACGCTGTGCTTCGCAGCCTAAATCCTTCTGAGTAGCTGGAACTACATGTGGCCTGTAACAGTCTTGAAATTCTCAATATTTATTTGAAGGTAAGAAGACAAGTCCCTGGTGGGTATTGTCCCTAATAATGTGCATGCTTTCCCCAAACTGTGCAATCCCTGTTCACAGGATCCCTTTCTCTTAGGAACAGTCCCCACCCTTCTCCACCAGAAAAAGCTACAACCCCAAGACTCAACTTAAATGCTTCTTTAACTCTTTGCTCGTTCTCAAGGAAGAAGAATGTGTTGCGTTCTCTGTGTTCACATGGCACCATGTTCGCACTCTTATTTTAGCACCTCACTATCTGGGTTGCTGTCATCTTCGAAGTGTCTGTGTCTCCTCTTGGGGGCACAGTGTGTCTATGCATTTTTCATATCCACTGTCTTGCACAATTCTTGGAGCAGAAAAAAAATGATCAGCTGTTTGTTAAGCTCCACTAAATTGCAAGGATGGAGCTGGATGTTTGGGATCAAGTATAAATTATACCACTTCTTCAAGATTTAGGCAATAACTAAATTTTACCTTAAGGAGTTCTATTCCTAAAATTCTCTATGTGCCTCACCTCTGGGATTTAGTCTCTGTCTTTTAACGATTCCTATTACTACAATTGTGTAGTTGCATTATCATGACTATACTTAGAGGAATTATTGTATGCCTAAGTGTGTCCCCTCAGAATATCACACCCTTGAGAGAAGCAGCCATATTATACTCTTTAGATGGTTTACAATGCCAGATTGTGGTGTGAATGCAAAGGAAACATGCAATGGAAAGTTTGTTAAAATACATTCAACTATAGATTTATAATTTAATAATAGAATTATTATTGGATAGGAATCTGCTTATGTAGGTTGTTAAAATGGGCCTGACTTTGTTAACTTTAGAGAAACATATTTATCTTTGTTCTGTAACCATTATTTCCATTTAAGTAGAATTTTATAGCTCACAAACTGCTTTCACAAATATTATGTCATTGGATCCAGATATCAGTGTCTTATAAATATGGAGAAGGTATGGAATAAAGGACAGAGGAATGGTTTAGAACCACACCAAACTATGTTCAACTCAGACTCCAGCCCTTGGACAAGCCATGTAAATTCTTTCATGCCATTTGGTTTATAAAATGAAGATGCTGAAGCCTGCCATTATTGATAATATTGTGAAGTTCTGTCAGTGATTACCTTCTTTTGGAAAGGAAGCAAAGAAGAAAACATTTCAGCCTAGTTACAGTTGCGATTACTTGGATGAAAGGGAAAAGTAATAAACAATTATTGCTAAGTACAAGAATATGCTTCCCTAGTTAAACAATGCCATTCTTCTGAGCAACATCAAGGGGTTTTAACAGGTAGGAATTAGATTTTTACTTCTGTTATGCACATTTTCAGAGATCCTAAGTAAACATAGTAACAACATCATTTTGTGAGTCAACAATTTTAGAAGAGAGGGTAGAATGAAGGGTAGACTCATCCTTCCATTGAGAAGGGTCAGAGCCGGCACTATAAGACCCAGGGGAAAATATTGGGAAGAACTGTTAGTTCCATGATACTTCGAGATATAACTTAACTTCCTGTTTCCCCTTTAACTTCGGTTGGAAATGAGGCCTTAGTACTCACTATTCAGTGTTCATTTCATCTGCAAAACTCAATGTGCTTAGCAAATTAGAGTATCATATATACAGTCTAAGAATGAGAGAGATTAGGTGGCTCAAATGATAGATGCTATTCCTATCGCTTATGTACAATTCACCACAAACAAATGAAAAACAACAAAAGCAAAAAGCTTCAATCCTCATTTCAAAGAGTTCACTGTGCAAAACACATAATAAGAAAAAACACCCAGTTTGATCCTCATGTAGATAGGCAATAAGAAATTGCAATGCTGGTGTGCCCTACCACTCTGCCCCTGTAGCATCTATAGTTTGAGAAGATAGGTTGGTAAGTATGGAGTCAGGTAGATAGCTAGCTAGCTAGACGAGTAGAGAGGTGGATGAAAGCAGTACAAATAGATATAAAGATGAGGCCAGAGATACTTAATTTCCTTACATAATGACTTCAAAGTTGTTCATGTAATAGTAACCCCTTCTCCACTCACACACATGCACGCTAGACAGCCTTAATTTTCTTGTTTTGTCTCTATTGTTACTGCGCCCTGCCCTCCCTCTCCCATAGGCATCCTCTGTTAGTGGATATGTCATTGCTCTAGTCTGTTTATTTACTTATAAATTTGAATATAATTCCATATTTGTTAGTCTAATAACAATTTAATAAATATGGGACAAGTAGGAGGGAAATAATTTTGGCAGGCTTCAGTTCACCATCCTGAAACAAGTATGCTATGTTCATAATCAATATATTTGTGATTAGTAAGTATAAAAAGTAACAATCTCTAGTTATCACCCATTGCAGGCATCTTTGTAGAAACTGAAGATTTATTTATTTTAATTGTTCAGTTTCCTATTTGTGGATTAACTATTTCCCTTTGAGATCCCCCAAAAACATGGGAGGTGAACTCTCCTGGTAGCCCTCTTGCTGAAACACACAATACCCTTCATCAATATTGAACTAATCAATTATCACTTTACTGTTCTCATTTTAATTTTTAGAGCTAGTTTTTTACAGATTCAGATCTGAGTGAATCTAAAGATTAAGATTTGATTAAATGTATTAAATAAATGTCTAAGTTGTTCCTCCAGGTCTTTAGTGATTAAAAAAGGGGAAAAAAGGTACATTTCACAAAATGACACCAGAGCAATGTTAATGAGTATATTTGTATTATCTACTGCTTGCATTAATTTAGCTATTCTCTTTTCCTTTTTAACTTCAAAGTACCTTTTATCAGTGATAATTAATTGGAAAGACCCCTGTGATTCTTCCTGACACAGACCTAGAAAGGAGGTTTGACTTTAGTTTTACCTCTTCATTGGAATACAAGTCAATAATTTACATGGCTTATGATATCCTGTGGCTTTGGAAAAGTATGTCTAGTTTTTTATATCATCTTGTATGTACACAGAGTATAATAAATGAGCCAACTCAAAAATATTTGAAACTAATTTCAGAGGGAAAAAATAAGAAAAAATATTGGAGGAAAAAACCCCATACCTCTTTATATGCTTCTGAAATATTGACAGTAAAACAAAAAACAATGTTACCTCATTTATAAAAGATGTCAGGTTTTCTCTGACATTTCTCCTAGCCAAGTATTAAAAACGTGTTGCATAGAATTCCATGTACTGAATGGAAAGTGCTGTATATAACTATTTCTTTACCAATATGAGCATTTAGTCCAGTTCCAATTTTGCTATTGAAAGTTTTAATAAAATGCCCTCTTCTTTTTGTTCTATGTGGACAACATTTTGGGGTTGATTATTGCTTTTGTTTTGATTAATGCTGTTATTTTTCTTCCTTATTTGATAAATATCTGTGAATATAAACACTGAACAAAAACAATGCATTTTAAAATATCTACAGATGCTGACAAGTTTTGGTCTAATAATGCTGGGTAAATTTTTATTTCTATTACAAATTTATGAAACTATGCTATACCCCCTACTGTTTCCACTGCTGGGTATTAATAACATCTCATTTATTTACTTTTTAGTAACATTTCCTTTAAAATTTTTTCAATATTACCTATAGTCTGTAATGATAAATTATAAATTTTTAAAAAATGTTAGGAAGGTAAGCTTCATGTTAAGTATGGTTACCACAATAAAATAAGTTTTAAAACAAACAAAAAACATACAACACAACCAACACAACTGTTGATACATTGTGCATTTCTTCAATTACTATTGAAGTTCAACCTCTCAAATGCTTATTTTTTTTATATGTCCTTGTCACTGTGTAGACTTTTTATATGTTTTCTATTTTCATTAGTATGCTGATTATTTTTATTTTGCTTTTTTATTTATCCTTTGAAATTATAGTAAGTAATCAACCGATGTTTTATATATTTATAGTGCTACCAGGGAGTTGAATCTCTTATATACTAATATGTGCTAACCAGTAACAACTCCTCTTTACTTCCGATACAATAAAGACTCATCTTTATTTTTTCTTAAAATTTATTTATTTATTTCAGAGAGAGACATGAGTCGGGGAAGGGGATAAGGAGAGAGAGAGAATCCTCAAACATGGGGCTCAATCCCAGGACCCTGAGATCATAATCTGAGCTGAAACCAAGAATCAAATGCTTAACTCTCCAAACCAACCCAAATGCCCCAAAGTCTCATCTTTTTAATTTTCCATTTAAGTCTTTCTGTGATCTTTTTTATTTTACTATTTCATTTCACTTAATTTTATTTCACTTTAGGTTTTAGCTTTCTCTTTTGTTAACATCCTTAATGATGTGATGTTTCTAAATTTACTTATAAATTCTACCCATCATAAACCCAGGACAATGCTGGTTTGCAAGAAATCTTTGCTGAATGAATGAACTCAAACTGGACATCCTCTAACTCAAGAGTCACCCAACATTCTCTCACAGGTACTACCCAGCTCCTAGTATACACACCTCTGACATAGTTCTCTATCTCTGACGTTTCAAGGAATTTTAGCAGAGTGCCTAGAAGAAATCAGTTGTTCTAATATTATTCTGAGTTACCCCAGTGAAGGAATTGCCATGCCTTAGATGTGTTTTTCGAGCAAGAAAAGTTGAAAGGAGTCCTCTCATCAGGTGATGATAATAAATGATGGTGGTTTCTCATTCCTAGATCCTTAAAGAAAAATCTGTATGAATTGTTTAGCACAGGACATTGTAAATTGTAATCTCACAAAAAATATTAAAAGACATACTTTTTATTCATTGAGAGTCATAGTTATAGGTTTTGCTAGTTTAGATATTCTACTTTCTCTCTAAAATGATGTGGCCTTGATTGTGTGAATAGTTTGACCAAAAAGGCATTGGCAAAAGTGTTGCAAGTAGAAGCCTCATATGTGTTTATATAGCGTGAGTTGGCTTTTGCACATCAGTGACCCACCATAAGAAAAGTATGCCACAAGCATCTGCTGGTGCTAAGTTCTGGGCCTTAGAACAAAAGCACATGGAGCAGATCTGAACCCAATCCAGAGCCTAAAGCCATGCTCAACTGCATCTTCATGCTGAAGCAAATCCACCCAGCTGAGATGCAGACAGAATCAGCCAAATCACAGTTGACCTTTAACTCCTGGAGTACAAGAACAAATGTTGATTGTCATAAGCCACAGAGTTTTGGGATCATGAATTATATCATTGTACTGTAGCTGAAAGGTATATTACTAGTGCTCAGCAGCATCCATATTAATAGTAATAGATTGTCAAGTGCTTACTATAGCTTTTCTCATATGATCTTCCTGTAATTATAGAATATTTTATCATCCTCAGACAGAGTTTAAATAACATCCTCAAATAAAAAAAATAGGTGATGCACTCAGGATTGGAACCCAGATATTCTGAATTCAGTACCCAAGTTCTTTATGACCATACCACATAGCCCCTTTAAATGTCCAAAATGTGACTTTCCAAGGAGATAACATGAGGGTGTGTGTGTTTTAATATTTAATTTTTATTCATTTTAGAGAGAGACTGAGACTGTGAGTGGGTCCCATGACTGGGAGATCATGACCTGAGCCAAAACCAAGTGTAGGAATTTTAACCAACTGAGCAACCCAGATACCTCAACACAAGGTGTTTTAAGGGCTTTGCAAGCATGTCTGATATTCTTTGTGAATATCAGGAATCTGACCTAATCTGACATAAAGCAGTAACTCCCAATCTTAGCCTTTTGTAAGTATCACCCAGGACTGGTAGGAAGAAGGGGAATAAGGATATTCAGGGCCCAAGTTGGACATTCTGAAGTAAAAGTTCCATGGATAGAGACTATGGATATTTATTTGGGATATATTCCTTAGGTAATCTGGAATAAGTTAGGCTTGCATCTCACAAAGGGACCCTTCGGCTAGGAATGATAGTCTTTATTAAGAAAAGAATTCTATTTATATTTTCTTCCCCAATTGCCAAAGTTATTTGATTCTCCATTTTTACCTGGAAAGAATGTCATGCCCAATATACTGAGCTAACAGAGATTCATCAAGAGAAACTCTGTCCCTGCTGGTGGGTATTATGGAGGACACATATTGTATGGAACACTGGGTATGGTGCATAAACAATGAATTTTTGGAACACTGAAAAAAATTTAAAAAAAATGCAAAAATAGGAAGAAAATTATCCAATTAAAAGTAAGTGATAGAGGGGCACCTGAGTGGCTCAGTGGCTTGGGCCTCTGCCTTCGGCTCGGCTCATGATTTTGGGGTCCTGGGATCGAGCCCCACATTGATTGGGCTTGCTGCTCGGCAGGGAGCCCTCTTACCCCCCTCTCTGCGTGCCTGCCTACTTGTGCTCTCTCTGTCAAGTAACTAAAACCTTAAAAAAAATAAAAGTAAGTGATAGAAGCATAAATAAATATAAAGAAAGCACCTGAATATTAAAAAAAAAAAAAAAAAAAAAGGAGAGAAACTCTGTCTTCCCCATCTTGACCTTCCTGGAAGTGTGATATCAAGAAAAGATCATGACATGAGGAGTCAAAAAGCTCGTTTGTTGCCAAAACCAGCTCTGTTTTACTAGATGTATGACTTTGAACATGCCAGTTAAATTCACTTTCCTTATTTAAAACAAACAAAACCCAGTGTAATCGTCCTTTTTGAGTAGAGTTTTTGATTCACTGAACTATTATGTTCTAGAACATCCTGTCCAATGACACAATTTAGTGAGTGTTCAGTACACACCAAGGACTATGTTCCTTCTGTGCATCCAGTTGCATGGAAGGTTTGTGACAGTAAGAAAAAAAGAACTCTGCTTTATTTTTTCCCAAAGATTTTATTTGTTTGTTTGTTTGTTTGATAGAGAGAGAGAGAGAGAGAGCGCGCGCAAGAGCAAAAGCAGGAGGAGTGTCAGGCAGAAGGAGAGGGAGAAGCTGGCTTCCCACTGAGCAGGGAGCCCGACGCAGGGCTCTATCCCAGGACCTTGGGATCATGACCCGAGTCGAAGGCAGGGGCTTAACCGACTGAGCCCCATTTGGGCACCACAAGGACTCTTCTTTAAATGCTCAGTTTTCAAGAGTTCTAAGGGTAGTAGATGGTAGGTAAGTGCTTTCCCCCCAGAATCACAATCTGAGACAGAGTCTCTGTAAATATGGGATTATGTCTCTAGATAGCATTGCCTCCATGCCTTTAATTAAAAAGAGAAACCACTTGCCTGAGTAGCTCTGATCCCAAAGCCTTGACAAGATCCCAAATTTACAAAACATGAAATTGTCTCCAGGTGGTCAATATGATCTGGAATTCCCCTTCTTTATTTTCTAGCTTCCCTTAGAAATGTGATAATGGAAGATGATTATATCCATTCATTTATATATTTTGTATGCCTCCTACCTGCCTATGTCTAAATTAGAAGAATACTTTTTGATATTTAAAAGAATTTTATTTGACTTAGTTTAGTTTAGTAAGTAGAAGATAAACATATTGAGTATTAAACAAGAAAAAAATATAATTGTTTGTGTACAAAACCATTGTCTCTTCCATATCACTCTATCCTGCCTTGCTTTCCAGATAGGCAAAACAATTTGTAAGCTCTATGCTTACTGGGAAACTGAAGCTTAAAGTTGTTCACTGATATGCCCAAGGAACTATAGGAAACATAGGTAAGAATGGTACAGGGTTCGTTCCATTGAAACTTGCTGAACCACACTGCTATACCACATACAAAAATAAACTCAAATGCATTAAAGACATAAATGTGAGACCTGAAACCATAAAAGTCTTATAAGAGAATATGGGCAGTAATTTCTTTGACATTAGCCATAGATTTAAATTTTTCCAGATATATCTCCTCTAGTAAAGGAGAAAAAAACTTATTAATTAAACCTACCGGAACTAAACCAGATAAAAAGCTTTTGCACAGGGAAGGAAACCATCAATAAAACAAAATGGCAATCTACTGAGCGGAAGAAGATATGTGCAACTAGTTTATGCAATAAAAGGTTAATGTCCAAAATATATAAAGAAGTTATACAACTCAGAAGAGATGGAAAAAAAAATCCAACTGAAAAATAGGCAGAGGACCTGAATAAATTTTTCTCCAAAGAAGACATATAGATGGCCAACAGAATCATAAAAATATGCTCATCACTAATCATCAGGAAATGCAAATCAAAGCCACCATGTGATATCACCTTATGCCTGCCAGAATGGCTGGAATCAAAATGAGAAGAAATAATAAGTGTTGGGGAGACTATGGGAAAATAGGAATCCTCACACACTGTTGGTGGCAGTGCAGCCATTGTGGAAAACAGTATGGAGATTTCTCAAAAAATTAAAAAATAGAATTACCATATGATCTAGTAAGTCGGTTACTATTTACCTTATAAATCAAAAATACTAATTTGAAAAAAAATATATGCACCTCTAGGTTTATTGCTGCATTATTTATAATAGTCAAGATATGGAAGCAGCCTGAATGTCCATCCATAAATGAATAAAGAAAAAATATATCTATTATCTATCTCTATCTATATAGCTATATAGCTATATAGATATAGATATATATCTATATAGCTATATAGCTATATAGATAGAGATAGAAAATAGATATAAATAACAGATCATTAGTCAACCATGAAAATAACAGAATCTTGTAATTTGTTTGTAACAACGGAATGGACCTAGAAGGTATAATGCCAAGTGAAATATATCAGCCAGAGAAAGATAAATACCACATGATTTCACTCATATGTGTAATTTAAGAAACAAAACAAAGAAAAAAACGAGAAGACAAGCAAAACAACAATAGTAACAGACCAACAAAACTATACAAAAACCAGACTCTTAAATGCAGAGAACTGATGGTTGCCAGAAAGCAGGTGGATGGGTGAAATAGATAAAGGCCATTAAGGGAACAGTTCTCCTGATGAGCACTGAGAAATATATAGAATTGTTCAATCATTATATTGTATAACACTACATTAATATAAAACTGTATTTATTATATTTCAATTAAAGAAAACGTGCTGATTTTTTTGGTGGGGGGAATTATATCTTTTTTGGAAATTAGCATGAATATCAAGGTGCAGAACTTCAGCACCTGATTTATTTGTTTATTTATTTATTTTAATTTATTTTCTAACTTATCACCACACCCCTCAGTTCAGAGGACACTATTCAGTTGCATTATTCTCAAGTAGGGCAGCATTAAAACAACAACAACAACAAACACACAAACCACAAAACAAAACACCCTCTGATTTTGGTGTGTCCATAATTTCGCAAAGCCCTTTGAGCTACAGCCGTCGTCCACGCATCCTCCTTTCGTTATGAGGTAAAGGATCTCATGACATCACGTACAGGAACCCACCAATGCCTGTGAATGGCTACAGGACTGGCAGCAGCCCTGTTCTTGTTCTCCCTGTTTTCTTTCTTTTCATTTGCCTTTTCCCTTTTCTTCTCCTTTTTCTCTTCCCCCTTCCTCTTCTCCTTCTTTTTTCCTCCTCCTCTGCTTCTTTTTCTTCCTCTTCCTCCCCCTCTCCTTCACCTTCTCTCCTTCCCTTTCCTTCCATTCTCTCTCTCTCTCTCTCTGCAGGTCTCTCCAGATTCCTGCACACTGGAGAGGACCAGGACAAATTATCAGCTCTGGGCACTCAGACCAACAGTGCTATTCCTCCTTTCCTATTGACAGGCAAAGGGCACGGTTGAGAAAACCAAGGAGATGTCTACATAAATAAAAAGGAAAACAGGACCCAGCCTGCCACCCACCCAGGCAAATTACTGTATTGCTACTTCTCAGTGAGATATCCAGAGACAAACGCTTTGAAGGAAGAAGGAGAGAGATCACGCTCTGTAATCAGTAAAAAGAAATGAGTAAGAAGCTGAGGCTGATTACTAGGAAAGGAAATTGATGATGAGCACAGTGCCAGAAGAAAAATAACATATCAGAAAATTGGGTGTTGAATTGGATTTGGATAGATTCAAGATCATGCCAAGGCCCTATGGTCAGTAAGTGGCAGATTTTGAAGCTTATTCTTAACTACTACGATAGATGTGTTGGATGGTTTTATGATATTTAGGTACTAGGCTGTGTGGGTAGGATGCCTGAAAGGAGGTGCAAATATATTTTTATTTCATGATCTGTAATGTACATAACATCATTAGTCATCATGGAGGGCATGTTTGGGAGGAGATACATGAGAAACACTTTGTCTTCTCCCTAAAAATCATTTGGAAAGAAAAATACATAAAATGTTGCAGTAAAGTTTTTTGCACATTTTTATGTTTAGAATCTAAACATCCTGTTAGCAAATAGGTAAGCTTAAATAGATGATGTAAGCAAGGAAGAGCTCTTTTCCTGGAAGGATTTGAATAGCACGACTATCCTATATTGGGTTCAGTAAAAGGGAAAGGCTGCTTTCAGCAGGGACTTGGCTTTGGCTGTGGCCAGAATGTGTTAGGAAGCATCAAATTCTCAGAGTAGTGTGTGTGTGTATGTGTGTGTGTTTCCCCACCTTGGTCTTGCTTATTCCTTTTCTATTTCCAGAAATTACTCACTGCCACCATTACTGAGACCTGGTTTCTTTTTTCTTTTTTTCTTTTTAATGTTTTATTTATTTATTTGAGAGAGAGAGAGAAAGAGGGAACAAGCAGAGTGGAAGGAAAAAGACAGAGGGAGAAACAGAGCACAGGGCTTGATCATGACCTGATCAGAAGACAGGTGCTTAACTTACTGATCCACCCAGGCACCCTGATACCTGGTTTCTTTAATAGTTAGAGAAGAAAAAAAAAAAAAAGAGGCTCATTTGGTTATTTCTGAGATCATAAATTCAGTCTATACTAGCTTTGCTCTTAGCAAAGAGGCCCAGAGATTTATGGAAAAAAAGACTTAAATCTCCTATGGGATTATTTTTGTTTTGAGATGTCATGATTTCAGCTCTGGCTTCAAAATATTTCTATTGTTTCATATAATCACATTTAATAATCATTTAAAAAATGATTTCTTTGCATGCCTACTCTTCTATGTCCTTCATTTTTGTCTGTACCTAATTTGATGGCAAACTAAAGACAGGAAAATAGAATCGTCCTCCAGCCATTGCATTAATTGATGCTGGGAGTAAGGTAATTCTATCTAATGAGACTGAATCAAGTGATCAGTGCAAAATACTGATTTTCAAATACATTCTATCTAACCATTTGAGCTGCCTTGAAAATTGGCATAATTACACACTCTGAGCCTCTAAGATATGGTAATTCTTGATTCAGATATTTCATTTCACAGGAGAGGGAATGAGAAGGAAAGGTTTGATGTGAGTGACTTCAGTACCCATTGACTAGAAAAGAGTACACTTTTCAACCATACATGAAAGAAATGCAAATTATTAAATTACCTGAAGTGATTCTGAACAAGTAGACCCACCCTAATATCTCATACTACAAATAAAGCCTTCATTTTTTTTCTTTTACAGAAAAAGAACCTCATAATCAAAGACTATGAATATTCAGAACAAAACTGAGATTAGAGAATTTATGGTGCTTACACAATGAAGAGAAAGAAATTAGACTTTTAATTCATTGGGTCACGCCATACCCATCTCAGATTCCATGGTTGGGCAATTTGTCCTCGAAACAGAGGATTCACTATGAAGTGAAAGCAATTTTAAAAATACATTTTATTGGGCGCCTGGGTGGCTCAGTGGGTTAAGCCGCTGCCTTCGGCTCAGGTCATGATCTCAGGGTCCTGGGATCGAGTCCCGCATCGGGCTCTCTTCTCAGCAGGGAGCCTGCTTTCTCCTCTCTCTCTCTCTACCTTCCTCTCTGCCTGCTTGTAATCTCTCTCTGTCAAATAAATAAATAAAATCTTTAAAAAAAATACATTTTATTGAATTATGGCAAGAAAACACGATAAAATGGGAGTTAAAAACCGAAGTAAATTGTGTGCGTGTGTGTGCACATACATGTGCACATGGTCACACACTTTGTATGTATGGATGAGAGAATAAGCATAGATGAGAGGCAGAGCCAGTGTTTGGATCCTGTTTCCAAAAGCAAACCAAGCTGTGACTCTATAATTTCAGTGAGGACAAATCATCTCTTAAAAAAGAACATTATTTTCTGCCTACTATGTTCCAGCAGTTGGGTAGTGCTGTAAAGCTGACTATGCCATGGTTTCTGCCCAGAGGAACTTAACAAGTAGAAGAGACAGACATGTGAAAAGATTGATTCAACATTTTGTAAAAAATGCCATGATCAGAACGCCTGGATGCCTCAGTGGGTTAAGCCTCTGCCTTCGGCTCAGGTCATGATCCCGGAGTCCTGGGATCGAGTCCCATATCGGGCTCTCTGCTCAGCAGGCGACCTGCTTCCCTCCCTCTCTCTCTGCCTGCCTCTCTGCCTACTTGTGATCTCTGTCAAATAAATAAATAAAATCTTTAAAAAGAAATAAACAAAACAAAAAAACGCCATGATCTATCTGCCTCACACAGATTGCTATACCCTGGTAATCTATATAAGTCTCATGTCCCCTCTTTCCAGTCTGCTTCCATGTTGTTATTTTCTAATCTGTCTTCCACTTATCTCATCAGAGTAATTATTTTTCTATGATGTGAAAAGCCATGCGCATCTCCTCCCAAACACTCTTTTGGAAAAAACAAATCTGATTATGGAATTTTCTGAAACTGTGCAGACATTGCTGATAAGTCAAAAGAAAACAAAATACAAACGGCAAGTTCTTTTTTTTTTTTAATTTTATTTATTTATTTGATAGCACCATGGAGAGCACAAGTAGGCAGAACAGCAGGCAGAGGGAGAGGGAGAAGCAGGCTCTCTGTTGACCAGGGAAGCCCAATGTGGGGCTCAATCCCCAGGACTCCGAGATCATGACCTGAGCTGAAGGCAGCCACTTAAATAACTGAACCACCCAGGCACCCCCCAGACTGCAATTTCTGAGAAAAATAACTTTTCTTCTTGCTTTTTAATATTAGAAAATGGTTTTGTGTAAGATATCTGATACAGAGATATATATATATCAAGCCATTGATTTTTATCCGCACAAACAACAATATTTATGTGATAACATGAAGAGGAAGAAAGCTGATTGCTCATCGAACAAAATATCATAAAGTCACAAAAAATGACTATGACAGAGAATTTTTTTCATATTTTAGCCCCTCCCCAGAAAAGAATATTCATAACATAATATAGACGTTATATTTATCTAAAACATATATATTAAATGTATAAAATTTATATTTATATAAAATTTAATATATATATAAAATACCCTATATATATACTTTATGTATGTACTTAAAATACTTGTAACATCGTTTTAGAGATCTAAATTTTAAAAAATTGCATTAAATCTTCAAAATAAGGCAAACTTTACTCCATATTACACCAACAGACATAAGTTGCAAGAAATGTATAGTATTTCAGATGGTCCAAAACAGGAAAACTAGAGCTCAGTAAAAAAGAAAAACAGAGAGAAATGGCATTGTTGAAAGGATTTCAAAACATGTCTAGAGAGTCAACCCAGCAATATCCCATCTTGTTTGCTCATTATGTGCTAATGCTTACTAATAGGATTTTAAGTATAACAGTAGTAAGAATATAAGAGGCTTCATTAAACACATACAAGGAAGTGGGGATGGTCTTTTTACATATCTCATCATTATTTTTTCTTTCTCTTTTCTCCATTATGTTGCTATGTTTTTATTCTACATTTTTGGAACACAATTTTGGTGCTTAATTTTATATGTCAACTATGATGTTAATTTTTAAAAAGACTTTTATTATTTTTTTGACAGAGAGAAAGAGAATGAGAGAGGAAACACAAGCAGGGGGAGTGGGAGAGAGAAAAGCCGGCTTCCCGCTGAGCCTGGAGCTCTATGCGGGGCTTCATCCCAGGACCCAGATATCATGACCTGAGCAGAAGATAGATGCTTAATGACTGAGCCACCTAGGTGTCCCTATAATGTTAATTTTATGTGGGCTAAGGGAAGCTCAGATAGTAATAAAATGTTATTTCTGGGTGTGTCTGTGAGGGTATCTCTGGCAAAGACTGGCACTGAATCAGTAGACTGTGTAAAAAGTATTGCCTTCACTGAGGCTTGTGGGAAACATCCATCCACTGAAGACGTGAGTAGAACAAAAAAGTGAAAGGAAGGCAAATTCATTCTCTCTGTTTGAGCTGAGACATCCTTCTTCTCCTGCCTTCAGACATCTGTGCTACTGGTTCCTGGGCTTTAGGGCTCAGATCAGGATTTACACATAGGGCCCCTGAAATCTCAAGTTTTGGGACTTTAAATGAATTATACTTCCAGCTTTCCTGGTTCTCCTGCTTGCTGATGGCACACTATGGAACTTCTCAACCTTGGTAATCATGTGAGCCAACTGCTATAATAAATCTCTCTCTCTCTCTTTCTCTCTCTCTCACACACACACACACACATACAGATAGATGACCACCTGAGGCATATTTTATTCATCCCCTCACTTCCTGATCCAATATTTATGGATCTACTATACTTATATCTGCTGGCTGGGCTATTCAAATCATTGCAGAATTCCTCACCACTTCTTGAATGTATTTAATTCAAATCAGCAGACAAAAGTTCCTAAGTGTCCCAGAAATTACCAAGCAAGAGTTTTTGTGTCTGCTTTGTTAATGTCATGTAGAAAGAAAAGGGCTTGCTTTAAGGCCTGTCACAAAACTCAGAATATAACAATAAGACGATAAATATAGAGCCCTATCCTTTCTTTGACTTTCACCAATTTACAAGCCATTTAAGGTTGTGGCCATCAGTCCTGACCTGCCTGCCTCTGATTCACATGATGTCAGAGAAGAGAAAAAAGAGTTCACAAACAGTCAATTACCTTATTCCTCTTCTCTTATTTTCTGTAGTAAATATGTACAGTGCAAATCCATGTCAAAAGCCATTTCTACTATAATTTAGACTATAAATTCTCAAGGCATTAAAGTGTAGTCATTAGTTCATGCTAAACCGCACAAAACTTGAAGGACAAGAGAATTATCTTGTGAAGAAAAGTAAAAATGAAAGGGAGAGGTAAATAGATTGCAATTATTTTGCAAGGATCAAAAACTATTCAGGGCCATTTAAGATTCATCTTCTAGTGTAGTAAAGGCTATAGCATAGACAAGATTGAACAAGGTCTGTTTAATTCAGAAGATCCAAAATAAAAGGATATTTTATTTAACATGAACGACTTAGCTTACACTTAAGGGATAATATTCTGAGAGGATTTATAATTTGAAATGAATATTCAAGAAGGTTATGGGATCCATTGTGGGAGTGTCATCATGTTATATAGGCTCCTACCATTTTGAATGTCATTACACTAAATGGTTTAATTATCCCTTCTCTAAATATATATTTATTGATTATCTAACACATGCTACTGTGTCACATATAGA
Source organism: Mustela nigripes (assembly GCF_022355385.1). NCBI lineage: Eukaryota > Metazoa > Chordata > Mammalia > Carnivora > Mustelidae > Mustela > Mustela nigripes. The sequence goes on from NC_081573.1 coordinate 38,505,585, forward strand.
CAAACATCTATTCATCATTTCAAAATCCATTTTCCCCCCTCAATCACTGTTTCAAACATTAAATAAGCTCCTCTCTCTCATGTGGCATTTTTATTTTTTGACTAGGTAGTAGGTAGGTAGTACACAAAGAGCAGTATTAAAAGAAAAAGTCTACATTTGATAAATTCTGGCATTTATGGGGCACTCAGAAAGAAAAATTGTTTTAATACAGAGTAATGTGATAAAATAGGGTGATAAGCACAAATACTAACTATTAGAAGGATCACAGAAAATGTCACAAAAGCAATGGCACTTGAGTTAAATAGATAAGTAAAAATAGGGTTAGTGGATACAAAAATTCATGTGTATATGGTTTTGTGTATTTGAGGATATACAATGAGTTCCATGAAACCAGCCTTAAGATTCTCAGTAGGGGAAAATTGTATGCCCATGGACATTTGCCAGTGCCCGGGAACATTATTAATTCTTATGACTTATGGGACAGTGGTTTTGAAATCTAGTGAGTAGGGCCCAGGCATGCTGATAAATACTGTGTAATACACAGAGAAGTTTCCCATCAAACATTAAAAATTATTCAGCCTAAATGCCAGTAGTGATTTAAAGGAAGTCAGTGAAGAACTGATAGAAAAAAGAGATCAGAAATGAAGGCAATGATTTAAATATGGCATTTTTATGTTTTATTATGGGTAATGAGGGGAAATACAATTTTCATAGGATAATTACATTTTTATATTTATTTTAAAAGAAAACTATACAAGTCCAAGTGTGGAAGATAAATTTGTTCTCACTGAAATTGAATGCTGTTATATCAGTATCAATATTATATCAGTAATTATAATAACTGTTATATCAATACAAATATCAGTAGTTAGACTACCACAGTAATTCATGTGTTAATTCTGGTAAGTAATTATAAGAGTATGAAATAAGACCACAGAAATAGAGCAAGTTACAGAATAGTAAATGGAAAGAAAGCACATATAAAAGCACTTAGTTGGAGGCGGGGGGTAGTCCAAGAGAGCTCACTAGTTCACTCCATGCAACCTGTATGAGAAGATTTACATTTGAAGCAAGTTGTTAAGAAATATGTGTGTTTAGAGGAGTAATAGTAACTCAGCTTGAATTCCCCTATCTGGTATTTTTTGCCCTTCTTATTCTTTTAAAATAGTATATATTTTGAAAACTTTAGATCCTTGGCAATTTGTTGAACCATACCATCACTGATAGTACTAGAATTTAATAATATTATTTCACATTACTGACTACGAACTAGGCTTTTAGTATAATGTTATTAAGGAAATCCTCACACAAATCAATGCCTACTGTTCAGAATGTAATATATTCAAGAAGACACTTAAATCTTACAGAGACAAAAATATGTGTATTGGCTTGTCCTGTCAATTTTTAGTATTTTGTGTTTTTAAAAATTTCTTTTGGTATGAAAATTTTGAAACCCTCCCTGACTCTTTCATGTGCTTAAGCAAAGTAAGTGTCTATGATTCCTTTGGAAGATACTTTACAAATGGACAGGGCCTCTGTTTTTTGCATTAAATAGAACCAAATGCCGCGCTACATTTGTACAGCAATGAACATTTATGCAAATCCAAAGAGTAGGCAGGTGCAAGAGCAAATTTCTTAATGCCATTTGCTCTGAAAATTATATAAAGCTTCTAAATCTATGCTTTTTATAGTAGCTAAAGGAATTTTGTTTGGTATTTTTAAACAATAACACCTGCTCTGGGCAGAAAAGTAAGTTCCCATACAGCAGGAAGTGGGCTGCTCTTGGTGGGGAGAGGAGTTCCAGAGCTTGTCTCCAATAATGAGACAATAAAATAAAATGTATTTTGAAAAGGCTGGGGTGGGTGTTGGAAAAAGAAGTGTGTGTGCGGGGGGTGGGGGCGTGGAAATTGTGCCTTTTGCACTGACAGATGCAGACAAATGGCAGAAATTTAGCCCAGCCAAGGAGATGGCAGAAGTCCATAGGACTCCATCTGGGGCCCATTTCTTTGGCCTCTGAAACCTGGCAGGTTTAAATTTCCCTTTCTCTTTTCCACAGTAGCTTAAAATGAGAAGACCTTTGTGTCAAATTCTCTGATTGACTATCATAAGCTAGTGACTGCCATTTCTCTTTTACTTGATGAAGGTGCCTCCATTATTTCCAACTCAATGCCACAGAATCAATATTGATGAATTAAGGTCAATGATTTGTTCATTCGAATCCCTTTTACCAAAGCTGAATTCTCCCTGATGATCTATTTTGATAACGTCCTTATTTCCAAAAAGATGCAGAATATCTGTTTTTCTTCTTTTAGCACAATTTCAATACATAATTTGTTAATTTATTTGTCTGCTTTAAAGGGTTCTAGTAATTCACTGATATGTTCACCATTCCTTTAAAGAGGTCTTATCTTGTGTTGGCAAGAAACAGTGGTGCTAAAATGGAAGAAACTCGTATTTCATCCTAGCTATGCCATTAACTTCCTTCACTCACTCAGTCACTTAATATAGTTTCATTGATTTTTCTGAGTATAATGACATTATGGCTATGACAGCATTACCCCATTCATGTCAAGGTTTGTCAGCTCTTGCAACCTTCTGGACTGATGTCCCATTCTTGTTAACGCTTCCCTGTATATCCCCCAGGAAACTACAATGCATAATCTTTAGAAGGAGGTAGGTTAGTTACTGTCTAATAAAGGATAAGCAAGGGATAAAGAGGTTATCAAACAAAGGATAAGCAAGGAATAAGAAACTTGCTCCACGCCCAACATCACACGAGGTGTCACAAATTCTGAAATGAGTAACGCTTAACCTGAAATCTTAGGAAGTTGAAATGTTCCTCAGATATGAGTATGGGAATATATCACAATAATAAAATAGAACATACCTATTTATTATATCAAATGAAGGAATAGGCATTCTTGGTGGTGATTCTGTAATGATAGCATAATTTACTAACTCTGTGGCCTTGAGCAAGGTACCTACTCCCCTAGGCATTATCATTTCTTCCATTTGCTTGCACAGATCCACTCATGTCTTAATCTCAGCCTTGATATATTTGCTTTCTCAGATCCTTCTATGCAGGTACATTTAAACCAACTGTTTCCCTCCACTGACAGTCCCAGCCCTTTCAAATGTGGTCCTCTCTAGAGGCTTTTCTTCTACATTCTTTAATTATCCTTGTTCTGCTGTAGTCATGGATGGCATCATCTCAGCTCCAAAGTGCAGGAAGGAATATCTCTGGCATTTTCTTTTTTTTTTTTTAAAGATTTTATTTATTATTTATTTGAGAGAGAGACAGAGAGAGAGAACATGAGTGAGAAGAAGGTCAGAGGGAGAAGCAGACTCCCCATGGAGCTGGGAGCCCGATGTGGGACTCGATCCCGGGTCTCGGGGATCATGACCTGAGCCGAAGGCAGTCGTCCAACCAACTGAGCCACCCAGGTGCCCCTCTGGCATTTTCTATATATTCTATCTGTATCTTTTAAATATATTCCTTTTAATAAGCCCTCTTAAAATTATAATAGCTCTAATATCTCAACTATTTTCTACTGGTATCCTAATTAATGCACAATTTAAGCTGAAAAGGATATAGAGTTACCCATGAAAGAAGCATGGCCCAAAAGGTAGCATTTCAGTCAGAAGTATATAGGAACATAAAGTACCCGAGAAGAATAGCCAGTAGTTTGAAGTCTTAATCATATTCCTAAAATAAGAGGCTCAGAGATGGGAACTTACATATTAGAAACATCCCCAAGACCAACACCTGTAGTGGAATAAAGGTAGTGGGGTTGTTCAGAAATAAGAATCTAATTGTGATTGAATTGCAGTAAAAGAATCAGAAATAATATGGGGAGCTCTGGTGATGGTTTGGCCTTTCAGAATTGTTCTCTCTTAAAAGTAAAGCAGCTAGACCCTGACAATGACCAGTCAGAGAATACAGGTATGGTTAGGAGGGGGCATTGGCTTGGGTAAAGTGGTTCTGTTTGGCTAAGCTAAATTCCCCAAGAAAAATTAACTGACAGTCTTTGAGGACTGCCATTGAGGAAAGAGTGCCTTAGTGCAAAATAGATCTGAAAGGCTGGGACAACACAATATCCATTATTACACTTGGTATAGAAGGATATTTTAGGTCATGTTTTGGGTAGTATCAAAGGAAAAGGGGAGATATTAAAAAGTGTTTTATCATAAACGTCCAGATAGCAGAAATCACTGATTGTAATTAGTGGTAAGTTATTTACCCTATCAGGGACTCATTTGACCATAAAACCCAATATCTGGCAACATATCTGAGTTTTTTTAGAATTTTAACTTTTTTCTTGTATCTAGTTGCTACTCTCATGTATGTCAACATGAAAATAAGAATTACAAGATCAAGTATGTGCATATCCACTGGTATGCTTAAATGAGCCCTATATTAACCTCCCTGTTTTAAAGAAAACAAGAGGTAAATGGCTTTTACTAAATGCCTACCCAGGCCAGTTACCGTGGTATTTCCCAGCCTGCTTAATTATGCTGTGCTTCTATATTGGAGTGTCTTTTGTCTCTTTTGTATTATCATTATACATGTGCATTTTTCAATCTGGCTCTGCTTTCAAGATAAAACTATTGATTTTTTTTTTTTTTTTTAAGAAAGATTGACATGGGTTAAGATTCCTATTCCACTACTTAGTTGTTCTGGGACCTCTGACTGATTCATTAAGTTAACCTCAGTTTCCTTATATGCAAAATAAATTCTCTCAAATTCTATAATGTATATAAATGTCCTGCAGAGTGCATGAAAGATAAAAAGGACTCAATATTGTATGTTACTTCTCCCCTCTCTTGACACATATTTTCATCTTTCAGTTACTGTTATGTTTCCCTCTTCTCTGGCTTTCTTCTTTTTTCTCTGGTGTGCTTCTTGAGAACAGAATATATGCAGAGCACATCTTCTTTTTACAGTGGCTAAAATAGTGTATTATGTTTAACAGTGTTTCTCTAACTGCAATCTTTGGGCCACCAATAACAGAGTCACCAGTTTTGCTAGCTCAAACAACCTGATTCAGAATACTAGAGGTTATACCTATGGGTTTTATCAGCATTTCTAAGTTAGTTTTATATACTTATCTTCTAAAAAATATAAAAAACTGATGAAAGAAATTGAAAACATTCCATGTTCATGTAATGGAAGAACAAATACTGTTACAATGTCTATACTTCCCAAAGTATTCTACACATTTAATGCAATCCCTATCAAATACCAATAACATTTTTCATTTAGAACAAGAAACCCTAAAAAATCAATCCCAAAATTTGTATGGAGCCATAAAAGGCCTCTAATAAACAAGGCAACATTGAAAAAGAAATCAAAGCTAGAAGTATCACAATTCTGAACATCAAGTTACATTACAAAGTTGTGGTGATCAAAACATATGGCACTGACATGAAAATAGACACAGAGATCAAAAGACCAGAAGACAAAACCCAGAAAAGAACCCACCATTATATGGTCAATTAATCTTTGACAAAGCAAGAGAGAATATCCAATGGGGAAAATGCTGTCTCTTCAACATTGTTGGCAAAATCAGACAGCAACATGCAAACACTAGACCTCCATACACAAAATAAATTCAAAATGGATGAGAAGCTTAAATGTGAGACAGGAAACCATTAAAATCCTAGAAGAAAACACAAGCAGGTACCTCTTCGACTTCAGCCCCACTAACTTCCTACTAGACATATCTCAGGAGGCAAGGGAAACAAAAGCAAACATGAACTATTGGGACTTCAAGATTAAAAGCTTTATATATCAAAGGAAGCAATCAACAAATCTAAAAGGCAACTTACAGAAGGGAAGAGGATATTTGCAAATGATGTATTGGATGAAGTGTTAGTATCCAACATCTATAAAGAATTTATCAATTTCAACACCCCAAAAACAAATAACCCAGTTAAGAAATGGACAGAAGACATGAAAAGACATTTTTTTAAAGAAGACATCCAGATGGTTAACAGACATGTGAAATGATGCTCAATGCCACCCATCATTAGGGAAATACAAATAAAAACTACAATGAGGTATCACCTCACACCTGTCAGAATGGCTAAAATTATCAACATAGGAAGCCACACAGGTTGGCAAGGATGTAGAGAAAGGGAGACCCTCTTACACTGTTGGTGGAAATGAAAACTGGTACAGCCACTCTGGAAAACAGTATGGAAGTTCTTATGACTCAGCAATTTCACTACTGGTATTTACCCAAAAGATGCAAAAATACTGTTTTGAAAGGATACATGCATCCTTAATGTGTTTTGTAGCATTATCAACAATAGTCAAATTATGGAAAGAGCCCAATGTCCATGGACTGATGAATGGATAAAGAACATGTGGTATAGTTATGTAATGAATAAATCACAGGAATAAAAGACACAACTTAGAGACTACAGTCTTAATATTTTAATAGCATTGTATGGGGACAGATGGTAGCTACACTTGTGGGAAGCATAGCATAACATGTAGAGACATTGAATCACTTTGTTGTAAACCTGAAACTAATGGAACATTGTGTATCAACTATACTCAAATAAAATTTAAAAAAAGGGAATGTGGTATATATATGCAATGGAATATTAATCATAAAAAAGGATGGGATCTTGCCATTTGTAAGGACGTGGATGGAGTTAGACAGTATTATACTAAGTGAAATAAATCAGAGAAATGGAAATACTATAAGATTTCACTCATAAGTGTAGTATATTTAGTAATTTAAGAAAGAAATGAGTAATGAGAAAGGGAGAGAGGAAGGCAAACCAAGAAACAGACTCTTAAAAATAGAGAACTGATGGTTACCAGAGGAAAACTGGGTGGGGGATGGGCTGAATAGGTGATGGGGATTAAGGAGTACAATTGTGTGGAGCACCAGGTATTGTATGGAAATGTTGAATAACTATATTGTACACCTGAAACTAATATTACACTCCCTGTTCACTAACAGGAATTTAAATAAAACTTAAAAAAAAAAAGACAAAGTTACTATTACATATGTGAAAACTCAAGGATTGCCATCCCAGGTTATTCATGATAAGTATTTGCATAAATATGTGTGCTATGGTATCAAAGTTCTTCTCTAAGGAAATGTTGGTAGTTAGTAATAAAAAGAAAGATAAACTTGACTCTTTTAATATGCTGGCCCTTTTGTATAAGTGCTATGAAAATGAAATGATGAGCAGGGATGTTCATGCTCTAGCATGAACCAAATCTATTTGGTTAACTATGTCCTATGATATTTATTTATTTTTTAAAAGATTTTATTTATTTATTTGACAGACAGAGATTACAAGTAGGCAGAGAGGCAGGCAGAGAGAGAGAGGAGGAAGCAGGCTCCCTGCTGAGCAGAGAGCTCAATGCGGGGCATGATCTCCTGGGATCATGACCTGAGCCAAAGGCAGAGGCTTTAACCCCCTGATCCACCCAGATGCCCCGTGTCCTATGATATTTAAACCAGAAGGATGCTGGATTGAATTAGAATGCCCACACAACACCTTATCCAGATAATTTGATCCAAAATTTTCTTATTTAGGAAATGAGAACTAAAACTTCCTAGTATTTTTGGCACTATCTTAGGTCATTTAAGCTCTTCTGCTATAAAGAGACACAATGTAAATGAGACTCAAAGGTTATAAACTGGAGGCTTACAGACACACATATTATTAAAGAGTTTTGTTTAGAGATTTCTGTCATCCCACTTAATCATTTCTCTACTTTGAGGGTTGAGTGGCTACTGCATAATGCTTTTAAAGTCTTGATCAATTTCCCTTCTCTTTTCTGTTTTTCATTTTCTGCTTTTTTTTTTTTTTCCCTGTTTTGGATTTTAAGGTGTTCCAAGGAGTATGATAGATATCCTTTTTATGTATGCTTGTTGATTTCACTCTAAATTTTTATGTTATATGCATTGGTTTATCTTTAATATAGAACCCCTTTTTTTAATCTCTTCATATGAAATGAGTCTGGTTCTTCAATGCCATACTGTATATTATTTCTGGGACTATGATAATGCCACTTTGGGGAACAGGTTGTTATTTTCCAGCTAAACATGATTTAACTTTCATAAAATAATTATTAACTACCTTTATTTCCAATATTCTGAGGGATATTTGAAATTAGGAAGTCCTAGAAATTGATGTTGGGACCAGAATCTTCTGCACAATGGAAATAAACCCAACTCTTCCTCAGTAATGTGTATACAAATCAAATGAAAATGAAAATTCTGTTGTCAGAATCAGGAATCATCACCATTACAAATTGAGTTAATGACTAATACTCATTTCCAGTCTCTAATATAATGCTGGTCTGTTCAACAGCAGAATAAACCTATACATATATGTCCCTAATTAAACATTGTCTATCCAAATTTATCCCTAATCAGCCTTATTTTTACTTAATAAGTACTGTTTTGTCCATGGTCCCCAAACAGTATGTTTTATATGATGGGTGTTTATTTGAATCTTTTCTGGTATGTAACTTATCTTTCTTTTTTGTTTGTTTATCTAATCCCTATGATTCCCTCCATTCCACAGCCTCAGCCCTATAGAATGCAACTCACATGATGGCCAGTCAATTAGTATTCAGCTAGAAATGCATCAGCACTTCAAATAAGGACTGTAATACCCATGACTAAATGATATTCCTATTCATCTTTCAATGTATGAACTACATAGTTAAAGGAGTTTCTTTATATATTATCTATTTTCTCATGCTGAGTCCTATTTGAATGCAGAGTACAAAACCAAAACATGTCTTTGAATTTTGTGGTCTAATTGCATCCTCACACTTCACAGTGGACTATGTCAAAATCTACCCAGATAGTTCAGCATATGGATCATTAAGGCAAGAGACGAGGTTGACCTTGGCATTCTAGACAACTGTTAAGTGGTCCAAATAATTTAAGCAACAAAGTTAACATGACAGGAAGTCTTTACAGTATACTTGAAAAATATCATTCTAGTAAATTGTGTTTTCTACAGTGTTGATCTGAGTCGAGGGAGTTGAAGAAGTTGTACATAGTTTATAAAACAGACTTTGACTGCATTGGGGGGAAAATAAACTAAACTGCTAGAAACTATCCATTATAGTATCTTCTTAACACCTTTCCCTCTTGTTCTTATTTTATTTCTTTAAACTACCTTTATAAAAAAATTATGTTATAAACCAACTATATGAGAAATCTTCTAAGACCTAGATATTCAAAACAAACTGTTTGAAAGGAGAATCATAGCACAAATTTTATTTAGAAAAACCCCAGAAATATAAGCAAATGATCATAAAAATATATGTTACAGAAATACATATACTATACAATATAGTATGCATACAATGTATGCATATAATTGCAGCACCAAAGCTGTAGTATGGACTCTAGTTGGCAATCAGACTCACAAAATAAAAATAAGCTTTTATAAAACACTATGTTTACTTAGCTTTATAAAAGTATACCAGGCAAAAACAAACAAACAAACAAACAAACAACAACAACAACAAACAAACTAGGGGGGGAAAAAATAGTATCCAGGCAATAGATACAACAGGTATAGTACTGTTACTGCACTGAGAGACAGGAGAGTTTCCGGAGTGGGAGTTTCCGGCATTTCTTTTGCCTCCTTACCTGTGCAGGTCATATATGGCTTCCATTGATAAGACCCAAGGTGTCTGTGGATCAATTTGATACAGAGAAGCCATCCCCTCAGTTCTCCACCAAACTTTTGTAACATTTGAGAGATATAGGTCCAAGACTTGCTTGACTACCCAGCTTTACAAAATCAGGTCTATTCCCAAAGAGCAAGTGAGGCAGAACAACTTTGTATTTTATCTTAACTCGAAAGTTTCTAAGAAAACATTACTGAGTGATGAGGAACACCAACGTCAAGGTTGCTCTCAGCCAGGCCTGCAGAGACTAGGGGCTGGTATCAACCTATTAGTCACAATTATAAAACAACAAAGCAATATGGTAAATGCTAACATATAGGCATGTAAAATTCTACCACAGGGAAAAAAAAAAAGAAAAGAAAAAGGGTTTAGTCCTAGTGGAACACTTAGGAAAGGCATCATATAAAAGGTAGCATTTGAGGGTTTTTTTGAGAAAATAAAGAGAATTTTTCGTAGTTGGACAAGGCAACTCAATTGCTCAGGCAATTAAGACACAAGATAACATACACTAATATTAGTTTCAGGTATATTATACAATATGGTAAAAATTATATTAAAAAAAAAGAAAGTAAGACACAAGATAAAATAGGGAAGAAACTAGAGAGACCTGTAGATATTTAGGAGAAAAGATTTGGGATTTCGAGATGTTAGAAATACTTTGAGTACAGCATTCAAAGGAAATGAAACTAGAAGGGTTGGGCCCAACTGATTGGACTTTGTGGAATTGAAAACATCAATATCTTTTTTTATAATTAATTTACATGTTTAAATCTGCCTCGATTTATGTTTACATTATTTAATAAATCAACGTGAGTCACTATCATAATATTATTTATAATTATAGACAACAAAAATAACCTTAATTAACAAAAAAGAAAATATTAAGTATATTTTACCATTTCCACCTTAAGGATCATGTATAATTCATTGACTAAAATGCATTTGATGGACGTATGTAAGGAGAGCTGGTACTATACATGGTTTATCAGACCTTCCTGAAATAAGCAGGAGTTGAAAGAACCAGAAGAAGAAGCCCAGAAGTACCACAATTTCCAAATTGGGAGTTATGCTCCCTGATGCTTTATTATCATAAAAAATTCCTTTGTGTCTTATTATTTACTGAAGTAACTTGTCTGGGGGCACAATTAGAGGTTTTGTATAAACTAGATATCTGTTTAAATATTTTTAAAATATTTTTTCTTACTCTTAACTGAACATTAACATCAAGCCAAATTCCTATGGCTTCTCTGACAGTATTGAAATAAGACTATGTCAAAGGGACAAAAAAGCCCAAGTTCAGCCCCAGAGAATTAAGGTGATTTTGTTCTGAAATCACCTGTATTGTTATCTTAGTACTATGTCTGTGAAAAATTTATATTGAACTGATGTGATTTCTTATGAAAATGATTCAGTTCTAAGAGATAATACTAAGATCAGTGTATTAATTAAGTATAATTTAGAAGTAATTAGGGTGATACCTGTTATATTCTTCTAATCCAAGCTTCTATGACTAAAATAAGGTCTTTATCTTAAAAAAAAAAATAGTAACTTGGGGGTTTTCACTTCATTCTTTAAAATTCCAGAGTCAGACAAGTTTAGATATATTACTAAAACAAATCCATTCCCTCAAATACATTTAAAGAAAAATACTTATATAAAGAATCTATTTTTTCACTAATTGATTCATTTTAGAAATTAGAAAAATGTGTACTTTTTCTGGCAATTACTTCTATACTTTTTATTGACAGTTTGGGAGTTCAAAAAATTTGAGGTAGCACATAATGCTATCCATACCCTACACCTTAGATGCATTCACATCAATACTTACGTGTTTAGTTCTTGAAATTTTATATTTTAAAATGAATATCTTAACTTTTTTCTCACCTAACATGAAGATATATCTTTCACTGAAGTAATACTATTCTTTTACATAAAAACACTTTTTGTGCCTATGTAATATTACAGTGGTTGAATGTTCCATGCTTTATATTGTGATTTTCAACTTTTTTGATTCATAGGTAATTTTCAGTACTGAACAAGTTGTAGTAAACATATTTGAGAATACAGATATTATTTTCCTGCTTTATTTTTTCCTTAATATTCATTTTTAAGGTAGTCAAAATATTTATTTGAGAAGTTAGCAAAAAAATTATTTTTAAGTTAGTGTGTATACACACACACACACACACACACACACACACATATATGCCATTTGTCATTATGGGTGGATCCTTTGGTTGAGGTCTCCTAATTTTAAAATAACTTTTATCAATCCATTGTTTCACTTGATTTACTCAAAGCTGAATACACAAGATTTCTTTACAAATAAAATTACAGTGATTTCATATCGAATACAGCTCAATTTGCTTTACAGTACTGCATGATGAAGAAAAGTGATTCTGAAAAATAAATGAGCAAAAATGTAATTTTTCAAATAAAAATACATATTTTAATTCCCAGTTAAATTTCTTTAGGTTAGTCAAGGTCCTAGCAAGAGGAGGAGAGAGATGGATCATTCAAGCTGACTAATTGGTAACAAACTCAATTAAGTCACTTCTATCAAGATATGGGGCACCTGGATGGCTCAGTAGGTTTAGTGTCTGCCTTTGGCTCACGACAAGATCCCGGGGTCCTGGGATCAAGCCCCACATCGGGCTCCTCGTTCAGAGGGGAGCCTGCTTCTCCTTCTCTCTCTTCCATTCCCCTCACTTGTGCTCTCTGGCTCTCTCTGTCAAATAAATAAAATATTAAAAAAAGATGTGATCAGAATCCAAGGGGGGAAAAAAAAAACAAGAGTGAAATACTCTAGATCTAACAAGAGCAGAAAAATACAATACCAGGGCTGAGGAAACAAGAGGAGAAGGTGATAATTGGAACATGGTATGAGCTATGTGGACAAAGGGACCTATTATTAGCCCATGTTAAAGGACATCGTGGCCCACCATCAACTGGCGTAGAAGGATTTGTGGTTAATAAACGCTGAGTCTCCTCCCATCCCCTGACCTCATATAGTGTCTCTCTTTGGCCAAATGGATATGGCCGGCAAAGAATACAGGAGATGCCAATATAAACCAGTTTCTGGAGGCAGAACAGGATAAAGAAGAGTCAAGAATGCATCTGGATTGGCAAATAAAATCTACCTTCATCTTAAAAGATTTCTATTATGCATCCTTTGGGAGAGGGGATTATTGCTTTGTGAACAAATAATTACTGTGTATATTCTTTGCTTTGCAAATCTGAGTAGAACTCTGTATTATAAAGAAAAATGGAAAAAAATTGAAAGATGCATTGGTGAACTTCAGCTCTGAGAGTAATTAAGATGCTAACAATTATAGCTTTTGCCGATCATTTATTTATTTATTTCGTGCTTGCTATGTACCAGACACAGTGCCATGTGCCAGGCATGTACTCTCTTATTTGAGCCCACAGAAGTCTTGGAGAGTTTAAGTGTGTTGTTCACAGACATGCAAGATAGCAGAGGCAGAGCCAAAATTATAAGCATATGTGGTGTCTAGCACTAGCACAACTGAATAAATTGCTTTACGTGCATTTGACACTATCCCTCCCTTGGGAAAGACAACTTCACTGTTTTATCACCATCTTTCTTCCATTCATCAATCTCCCTTTCCCCAAAGAAGGCAGTGATCATATTCTGTTTTTGTTTCTGTTGTTGTTAACTCTCCATCTTTTCCCATTTCAACCAACCCTTCCTTCCAGGCATTTGTTTCTGGTATTTCTCCTTGGAAAGCAGATTTTGAGATGCCTTAACTATGCAGGATATTTAGAAGAGAGTATTCCTATGGTTAACATCCGAGAGAAGAGAGCATTTATTTGATGGAGAGCTGGATGTCTGTTCAGATATGGGGGCTGAGCCTTTTACCCTTGTAGTGCTCATTTGCATTATGGTGGATGCCACAGAAAAGAGACCTGACACTGGAATTGCCATTTTCTTTAGCTGAGAGAGTCATGAGAAGAACTGACAACTGAGGGCCAAGGGTCAACTTGGCAGCACTTCCACCAGGTGAAAAAATGAGCCTTTAAACTCCTAAAAGGAGACTGTGCAGTGCATGATAGCATCCACTATAGTAAATATGAACCTCATCTTTAATTTACAAGTGAAATAATATAAATTATGCACACATGTTTATACACATGTATTCTACTGTATGCATAAATGTATTGTCATAAATAACAAATAAAGGGGATTACAGCATAGTCGTTTAGACAATTACAATAACACCTGATAAAATATTTAAGCTACATACTTACAAACACAAAAGTATATATGTGAATTTCTAGCTAAACCTGTATTATTCCTAGATAGAAAGGACTCAGTGAAAAGATTATCAATTGTTCAACCACAGAAATTAATGTGGTTATACACTAAATTTGTTTTGGCTTCTTGAATTAGGGCAATTAATTGTTGTACATTATAGGCACAATTTCTGAATTCCAGCATCCAAATGATTAATGATATTGTAGATTCTACATGTTTATCATTACTTAAGAAAAGAAAACCTCTGTGAGTAGCCCTGATATTCTGCCCATAGCTGGACCAATTGTTCATTTTTTTATATTCAAGGTTGCAAACTGTCATGCATGAGTTTGACTCTTTCCCAATTAGGGATCTCAAATAGTTTCTTCTGTAGCCAAGGAAAGTGATATAGAGAAGTCAAGCTGTTCGTTTAAGATGAGTTCTGGGAGGCAAAGCCAGACCAGAATAAAGCTTAAAGAGCAGAGATTACAAAGAAGACAAAAGGAAACAGATGTATACTGTATATTTTATTCATTTTAATCTTCACAATATACCCTAATCAGGAGGTATTTTCAAGTGAAAATCTGAGTTAAAGATTTTAGATGAACTTGCTCATGGTCACACATGAAATATTTTTTACAGAGAATTTAAACTTCCTTCTATTGACCGAAAGTACAAGCTGTACTTAATGTATTCATTATTCTGGTTCACCTTCTAGAAAACTCTTTCAAAGATATGCCTGTATTTGGGATAGCTAACTGGAAGGACATATATTATGAGTGTACTAACATAATACCAGTTTGCCTTCTCTTCCCCCTGTCTCATCTTCAATTCTTGATGTGGATTTGTGACTATTCCTCTTTAGAAGAGAATGGGTATAGGTATATGAAAAACATGAACTCTTAAAAATGTTAAAATCTAGAGCAAATGAACCATTCAAGTGTTCAGATAAAAGTCAAATGAAGCTCCTTGTGATTCACTTGGAGATTTGGTTTAAGATTTTTCAATTTCTGGACAAGCCTGCACCTGTCCACAGATTCTGCTTTTCCTCCTTTAATAATTCAGGTGCTGACAGTTGGAGCTTTGCTTCTGCTTCATTAATCTGCTCCTGGGAAGTAGTATTTTCTCAAAATTCTGGTGACATTTTCATTTTTCATCTTAAAGGATCCCTCTCCACCTCTTCCAGAGGTCGCACATTTCCACCAACTCAGACAGATGGACTGGCTCATTCTTATTCAACCTGGCAGTGTTCAAAATCAAGTGCTCATTTTTTCCCTTTGATTTACCACTGCTCATTTACATCTTTGCCCATTAGATAGAAGTGCCAGTCTCATTCCTATTCCTTTTGTCTCTAAATCACAATTCACTGAGTTTGCATCCTCAGAGAGTTTTTGGGTTTTTCTAAGGATATAGGGGTTCTTTTCATTATCAATGAAATGCCAATCAAGTGTAAGTAATATTACTATAATATACTGACTCCTTAAAAAATTGTAATGCAGGGGCGCCTGGGTGGCTCAGTGGGTTGAGCCGCTGCCTTCGGCTCAGGTCATGATCTCAGGGTGCTGGGATCGAGTCCCGCATCAGGCTCTCTTCTCAGCAGGGAGCCTGCTTCCTCCTCTCTCTCTCTGCCTGCCTCTCTGCCTACTTGTGACCTCTCTCTGTCAAATAAATAAATAAATAAAATCTTTAAAAAAATTGTAATGCAAAAAGATCATGGCATATTTTAAATGTATATCAATTTATTTTTCAGTTTCAAAAGACAGTCTATTTAAAACCTGATTTTTCCCCCTCTACTTTAGGAGGTTTAATTCTGGGCTCTTGTTTGGACACCAAAATGTTCAATAAGTAACATTTTATGTTTGTTTTCCAAACTCCAAACATACTAATGGCACTCATACTGATTCTTATTTATAAAGTCAGATATTATAATACATGCTGATTTTTCTTTTATGATTAAGAATATTTGAATCTATCAGGCTCCACAAAATAAAGGATGAATTCGGAGATAAGATTTAGAGCAAGGCTCTGGTGCTTACTGACTATGTGACATTGAGTCAGTAACTTAATCTTTCTAAGACAAGTTTTTTTCCTCGGCTCCAAAATACTACAATTATCAAGACTATCTCATAGCACCACTGTGAGTACCAAACGAATCACTGCATGTAAATTCTTTTTTTTTTTTAAGATTTTATTTATTTATTTGATAGACAGAGATCACAAGTAGGCAGAGAGGCAGGCAGAAAGAGAGGGAAAGCAGGCTCCCTGCTGAGCAGAGAGCACGATGCAGGGCTCAATCCCTGGACCTTGGGATCATGACTCTAGCCAAAGGCAGAGGCTTTAATCTACTGAGCTACCCAGGTTCCCCCACTGCATGTAAATTCTTTTTTTTTTTTTAAAGATTTTTAATTATTTATTTGACAGAGAGAGAGAGAGAGATCACAAGTAGGCAGAGAGGCAGGCAGAGAGAGAGGGGGAAGCAGGCTCGCTGCTGAGCAGAGAGCCTGATGTGGGGCTCGATCCCAGGACCCTGAGATCATGACCTGAGCCGAAGGCAGAGTCTTAACCTACTGAGCCACCCAGGCGCCCCTGCATGTAAATTCTTAACACAGAACATGAAACACTGTGGTTTCTTAAAAATGCTATTACGGTTGATATGAAGAGTTTTAGAGCACAAGACACATTGCTCTCCAGTGATAACTTGGTTATCCATGTTGAGTTCCAGAGTTTCCATCTTTCACTTGAGAAAAAGTACACTAATGTTATTGGCTGGATTGTGTCCCTCCTCCCCATTCATATACTGAAGTCTTGAACCCCCACTACCCCCGAATGTAGCCACATTTAGAGATACAGTCTTTCTTATTTTTTAAAAATTTGTCTGAGGGAGAGAGAGTGTGAGTGAGTGAGAGAGAGAGAGAGTGAGTCTCAGAGAGAAAGCACAGGCATGGGGCAAGGAGGGACAGAGGCAGAATCAGACTCTCCACTGAGCAGGGAGCCCAATGCTGGGATTAATCCCAGGATGCTGGGATCATGACCTGAGCAAAGGCAGACACTTAGCCAACTGAACCACCCAGGCACCCCCAGAAATATAATCTTAAAGAGGTGATTAAATTCAAATGAGTTCTGTAGGGTGAGCTCAAAGCCAATATGATGGGGATTAGTATAAGAGTAAATATGAAAGAAACTGATTTTTGTACATTGACTTTGTATCCTGCCACATTACTGAATTGCTGTATGAGTTCTAATAGTTCGGGGGTGAAGTCTTTTGGGTTTTCCATATGAAGTATCATGTCATCTGTGAAGAGAGAGAGTTTGACGTCTTCATTGCCAATTTGGATATCTTTTATTTCTCTTTGTTGTCTGATTGCTGTTGCTAGGACTTCTAATACTATGTTGAACAAGAGTGGTGAGAGTGGGCATCCTTGTCATGTTCCTGATCTCAATGGGAAGGCTGTGACTTTTTTCCCATTGAGGGTGATATTTGCTGTGGGTTTTTCATAGATAGATTTTATGAAGTTCAGGAATGCTCCCACTATCCCTATACTTTGAAGTGTTTTAATCAGGATGCCAGATTTTGTCAAATGCTTTTTCTGCATCAGTTGAGAGGACCATGTGGTTCTTCTCTCTTCTCTTACTGATTTGTTCTATCACATTGATTGATTTGTAAATGTTGAAACCATCCTTGTAACCCAGGGATGAATCCCAGCTGGTCATGGTGGATAATCTTTTTAATGTGCTATTGGATCCTATTTGCTAGGATCTTGTTGAGAATCTTAGCATCCATATTCATCAGTGATATTGGTCTGAAGTTTTGTTTTTTGGTGGGATCTTTGCCTGGTTTGGGGATCAGGATACAAAGCCAATGTACAGAAATCAGTTGCTTTCTTATACACTAACAATGAAAATACAGAAAGGGAAATTAGAGAATTGATTCCATTTACTATAGCACCAAGAACCATAAGATACCTGGGAATAAACATAACCAAAGAGGTAAAGGATCTGTACTTGAGGAACTACAGAACACTCATTAAAGAAATTGAAGAAGACACAAAAAGATGGAAGAGCATTCCATGCTCTTGAATCAGAATAATAAACATTGTTAAAATGTCTATACTGCCTAGAGCAATCTATACTTTTAATGTCATTCCGATCAAAATTCCACCAGTATTGTTCAAAGAGCTGGACCAAATAATCCTAAAATTTGTATGGAATCAGAAGAGACCCCGAATTGCTAAGGAAATGTGAAAAAGAAAAACAAAACTTGGGGCATCATGTTACCTGATTTCAAGCTTTACTACAAAGCTGTGATCAGCAAGACAGCATGGTACTGGCATAAAAACAGACACATAGACCAGTGGAACAGAGTAGAGAGCCCAGATATGGACCCTGAACTCTATGGTCAAGTAATCTTCGACAAAGCAGGAAAAAATATACAGTGGAAAAAAAGACAGTCTTCAATAAGTGGTGCTGGGAAAATTGGATAGCTATGTATAGAAGAATGAAATTTGACCATTGTCTTACACCATACACAAAGATAAACTCGAAATGGATAAAAGACCTCAATGTGAGACAGGAATCCATCAGAATCCTAGAGGAGAACATAGGCAGTAACCTCTTCAATATCAACCACAGCAAGTTCTTTCAAGAC
This sequence comes from Mustela nigripes, assembly GCF_022355385.1. Classification (NCBI taxonomy): domain Eukaryota; kingdom Metazoa; phylum Chordata; class Mammalia; order Carnivora; family Mustelidae; genus Mustela; species Mustela nigripes. Next base: position 38,524,170 of record NC_081573.1, read on the forward strand.
ATGTCTCCAAAGGCAAAGGAAACAAAAGCGAAAATGAACTTTTGGGACTTTATCAAGATCAAAAGCTTCTGTACAGTAAAGGAAACAGTCAACAAAACAAAGAGGCAACCAACAGAATGGGAGAAGATATTCACAGATAACAGTACAGACAAAAGGTTGTTATCCAGGATCTATAAAAATCTTCTCAAACTCAACACACACAAAACAGATAATCATGTCAAAAAATGGGCAGAAGACATGAACACACACTTCTCCAATGAAGACATACAAATGGCTATCAGACACATGAAAAAATGTTTGTCATCACTAGCCATCAGGGAAATTCAAATTAAAACCACATTGAGATACCACCTTATACCAGTTAGCATGGCCAAAATTAGCAAGACAGGAAACAACTGTCTTGTGTATTGGAGAGGATGTGGAGAAAGGTGAACCCTATACGCTGTTGGTGGGAATGAAAGTTGGTGCAGCCACTTTGGAAAACAGTGTGAAGATTCCTCAAGAAATTAAAAATAGAGCTTCCCTAGGACACTGCAACTGTACTACTGGGTATTTACCCCAAAGATACAGATGTAGTGAAAAGAAGGGCCATCTGTACCCCAATGTTTATAGCAGCAATGGCCACATTCACCAAACTGTGGAAAAAACCAAGATGCCCTTCAACGGACGAAGGGATAAGGAAAATGTGATCCATATACCCTATGGAGTATTATGTCTCCATCAGAAAGGATGAATACCCAGCTTTTGTAGCAACATGGACAGGACTGGAAGAGATTATGCTGAGTGAAATATGTCAAGCAGAGAGAGTCAATTATCATATGATTTCACTTATTTGTGGAGCATAACAAATAACATGGAAGACATGGGGAGATGGAGAGGAGAAGGGAGTTGAGGGAAATTGGAATGGGAAATGAACCATGAGAGACTATGGGCTCTGAAAAACAATCTGAGGGTTTTGAAGGGGTAGGGGTGGGAGGTTGGGGGAGCAAGGTGGTGGGTATTACAGAGGGCACATATTGCATGGAGCACTGGGCGTAGTGCATAAACAATGAATTCTGTTACACTGAAAAGAAATTTTAAAAAAGGAGTAAATAGGGGCACAGACATACAGAAATCAAGCAACCATGTAAGGACAGGGTGAGAAGGTGGCCATCTGCAAGCCAAAGAAAGAGGTCTCAAATGAAACCAAACCTGTCAACACCTTAATCTTAGATTTTAATTCAAAACTATGAGAAAGTAAAGATCTGTTGTTTAAACGACAAGTCTGTGCTGTTTTTATGGCAGTTTTAGGAAATCAATATTATAATTATGAGGTATACCATATTTCCCATACATAGGAGGCATTCAATATTTATTTCATTTCCCCAAATTATAAGATTTATGACTTTACTTTATAACTATTTGTGTAAAGTTTTTTTTTCTCTTAAGAATGTAATCTCTTAATGTCATATAACCCCTTCTTCACACTCTTCCTTCCATAGCAAATCAGTGACTTGCAACTAGTGTATTGATGATTATTAAGTAAATAAATGGACATATGAATGATAGTGAGGCTGAATTGTCTATAGGAAAACTAACTAAAAGTTCTGTTAGGACCTCATGTGGTTAAATTTAGCAACTTTATCTCCAGCATTCTGAAATTGCCAGGTGGTTTTAACCATTTTAACATAATACTAATTGGCAGCCTAGAAACAACGCATTATAGAGATATTTTCCTATGTAACTCTTCCTATTTGCACAGTGTGAAAATGTTCACCTCACATTTACATTAAAGCCACACGAATATGACCTATTTAATATTTTATCTACGTCCTTTCCTTTGTTATTTGGGGTAAAATTATTAACGTAGTACAGTTTAGTTAAATATTCTTGCCAGCTGCAAAATAAATGCAAACATGCATAGATAGGTAATGCCTTACTTGAAGTGTTCTATCAATACTTTGTAGAGAAAATGAAGGGGTTTGTGCAACCAGGCTGAGTTGACTGGAGACAATCAAAGAATATCAACAGAGCTGATACCATGCCTATACATATATAGCCAATGAAAGGTTAAGAACGCCAATACACAGAATACCATCTATAACACTGGTAATTCACAATCTTTTTTGTGAAATCCCAATTGGAAAATCACAATCTTTTCAAATTGATTCAGCAGGCCTACCTAAACATTGTGAAAGAGGTATTTGATTTTATAAAATCATAGTTTGTTTTGCCCATTTGCAGGTAAATCAGCTGTAAATAAGTTCATTTTTAATCTGGCTACATGAAAAATTTTATAATGTAGGTATCCACACAGTATTTCCTGATGTGTGCCCATAGAATACCAATTTCTCCACTTATCAGTTAGCAAAACTAACTTCTAGTCAATTCTATTTGGGAGATTATGACTCAGTATTAAACTGAATTCTGACTTCATAAATTTGCAGAAGTTTTAATGCATGAATATATGTTAAGATTATCCAGACATGTCATTTTCAAAATGTACTTGACCATGAAACCCTAAATTTAGGTGACTTACAGACTCATCATACTGTGCAATGCACAAAGAAACTGCTAAAACATAATAGTAAACACTGCCAGCTAGGACATTAAAAATAAAACTTTCTTTCTTGAGAATCCCAAATCCTCTTGGGTTTGGGACAAGACTGGTTTTATTTTGGGACAAGACTGGTTGGTTGGTTTGTTTTTGCTTTGTTTTGGTTTCTGTTTTGTGGCTTAGATGTGACCTTACTTATGATTCCATCTTCTTGAAGGACATATGAGGCCAAATAAGTGTTACTTGCTTAAATAATCCAAAATGGAAACTAAAGCATAATCCAAAGCCAACTAAAAGGGAATTAAAAAAAAAAAAAGGGAGGTAAAGGACTATGGAATAGACTTTCTTGTTAACAAAATAAGGTCTCCTCCGGTGTTTGAACCATTACTCAGCATGACATAACAGTGATAAGTACTGGAGGTATCTCTTCTAAACTTGTTCTTAAATGAATTTGTTAACCCAACTGCCTAGCACACTGTGTCTGTGTGTGTCTGTGTGTGTGTTTGTGTGTATCTTTATTGAAGTATAATTTATAGAATAATTTTATCATCCATAAAAGAAATACTGTACTTTTTAATTGTCACCCTCTACTCTCCCTCTCTGATATGGGTCTAGGCAACCACCAATCTACTTTCTCTGTATATTGATTTTCCTATTTGGAATAGGTCATGTAAATAAAATTATATAATATGTAGTCATGATTGTCTTCTTTCCCTTAGCATAATGTCTTCAAATTTGTATATTTTATAACATATATAAGTACTTCAGTTTATAGATAAATAATATTCTAAGGGTTTTAAAGATTTAGCTCTAACATTTAAGTCAGTGATCCACTTCAAGTTAATTTTTGTGGTTGATGTGAGGTATGAGTCACCTTCATTTTTTTGCATGAGGATATATGGTTGAATTATCTGTTGAAAAACTTTTCTTTCCCAATTGAACGGTCTTGGCACTTTGTTGAAATTCAGTTGACCTGGAATGTCTGTGTGGCTCAGTGGTTAAGCATCTGCCTTCTTCTTTTTTTTTTTTTTAATTAATTTATTTACTATCAGCATAACAGTATTCATTATTTTTTCACCACACCCAGTGCTCCATGCTATCCGTGCCCTCTATAATACCCACCACCTGGTGCCCCAACCTCCCACCCACCCCCGCCACTTCAAACCCCTCAGATTGTTTTTCAGAGTCCATAGTCTCTCATGATTCACCTCCCCTTCCAATTTCCCCCAACTCCCATCTACTCTCTAACTCCCCATGTGTTCCATGCTATTTGTTATGCTCCACAAATAAGTGAAACCATATGATAATTGACTCCCTCTGCTTGACTTATTTCACTCAGCATAATCTCTTCGAGTCCCGTCCATGTTGCTACAAAAGTTGGGTATTCATCCTTTCTGATGCAGGCATAATACTCCATAGTGTATATGGACCACATTTTCCTTATCCATTTATCCGTTGTAATATGGAAAGAACCAAGCATCTGCCTTCTGCTCAGGTCATTATACCAGGGTCCTGGGACTGAGCACTGCATTGGGCTTCCTGCCCAGTGGGAAGCCTGCTTCACCCTCTCCCACTCCAACTTCTTGTGTTCCCTCTCTCACTGTGCCTCTCTCTGTTGAATAAATACAATAAAATCTTAAAAAAAAAAGTCAGTTGACCATAAATATATTTTATATTTCTTTCTATCAATTCTATCTTATTCATGTATATGTTTACCTTTATGCTAGTATTATACTATTCTATTATTGAAATCAAACTATTATTTCTAGTCAGTTTTTAAATCAGGAAGAATAAGTTTTCAATTTTTTTTTCCAGATTGTTTAGGCTGTTCTGGGTTCCTTGAGTTTCCATGTGAATTCAGGATCAGCTTGTAAATTTACAAATAAGCTAGCTGGTGTTGTGATAGGGATTGCACTGAATATGGAGATTAATTTGACAAGCATTTCCTTCTTTATTATCAAGCCTTCTAATTTATGAACATAAAATGTCTCTTTCTTTATTAGCTTTTTGGTTTCTTAAAAAAATAATAATTTTTATAGTATGGGTTTTGCATTTTTTTGGTTAAATTTATTCTCAGGTATTGTATTCTTTTAGATGTTGAAAATTGATAGTTTTTTAAATTTTAACTTTTGGATTGTTTTTTGCCTCTCTCTCTCTCTCTCTCTGGCTGCCTCTCCATCTACTTGTGATTTCTCTCTGTCAAATTAATAAATAAAATCTTTAAAAAAAAAAAAGAATTTTATTCCCTGCATCCTAGAATGTGGTGTTTCATCTTATTTCTCTCAAAATATTTTCCATCTTATCTTGCTATTTCCTCTTTGACCCATTGCTTAAAAGCATTTTGTTTAATTTTTACATATTTGTGAGTTTCTTAAATTTTCACATATTAATGACTTTTAATTTTATTCCATTGTAGTTGTGGAACATATTTTGCTATTTTTTAATGGATTCACCCTTTTATTGTCATTACTGATGCAACTGGATATAATTTTACTTTCATTTTTGTTTCTATATGTGTTATGTTTTTGTTGTGTTTTATCCTTCTTTGGTGCCCTTTTTTAAAAGTGGTATTTATTTATTTATTTATTTATTTATTGTTATGTTAGCCACCATACAGTATATCATTAGTTTTTGATGTAGTGTTCAGTGATTCATTATTTGTGCATAATACCCAGTACTCATTATAACACATCCCCCTCCAATACCCATCACTGGACTACCCCTATTCCCATTCTCCATTCCATCCCCCACCTCTCCTCTCCTCTCAGATTATTTCCTGGAGTCCACAGTGTTTCATGGTTTGTTACCCCCTCTGGTCTTCCCTCCTTCAGTTTTCCCTTCCTTCCCCTAATGGTCTCCATGCTATTCCTTATGTTCCACATACGAGTGAAGCCATATGACAATTGGCTTTCTCTGCTTGAATTGTTTCACTTAGAATAATCCCCTCCAGTTCCACCCATGTTCATGCTAATGGTGGTATTCATCCTTTCTGATTGCTGAGTAATATTCCATTGTATATATGGACCTCATGTTTATCCATTCATCTGTTGAAGGGCATCTCGGCTCCTTCCATTGTTTGGCTATTATGGGCAGTGCTGCTATGATCATCGGGGGGTACATACACCTTCTTTTCACTACATCTATATCTTTGGGGTTAATACCCAGTAGTGCAATTGCTGGATTATGGGGTAGCTCTATTTTTAACTTTTGAGGAACGTCCACACTGTTTTTCATAGTGGCTGTATCAGCTTGCATTCCTGCCAACAGTGTAAGAGGGCTCCCCTTACTCCACACCCTAGCCAACATTTGTTATTCCCTGCCTTGTTACACAGAACACTTACAAAAGAGATTGAGGAAGACACAAAAAGATGGAAAAATATTCTGTTCCCATGGATTGGAAGAATAAACATTGTTAAAATGTCTATGCTGCCCAGAAAAATCTACATTTTCAATGCCATCACTATAAAAATACCACTGGCATTTTTCAAAGAACTGGAAAAAAAATCCTAAAATTTGTGTGGAACCAGAAAAGATCCTGAATTGCCAAAGGAATGTTGAAAAAGAAAAACAAAACTGGGGCATCACATTGCCTGATTTCATACTATATCACAAAGCTGTGATCACCAAGACAGCATGCTATTGGCAAACAAACACACACATAGATCTATGGAACAGAATAGAAGCTCCAGAAATGGACCCTCAACTCCATGGTCAACTACTCTTCCAGAAATCAGGAAAAAATACTCAATGGAAAAAAGATAGTCCCTTCAATAAATGGTGCTGGGAAAATTGGGCAGCTATACACAGAAGAATGAAACTGGGCCATTCTCTTGCACCATACACAAAGATAAACTCTAAATAGATGAAAGACCTCAATGTGAGACAGGAATCCATCAAAATCCTAGAGAAGAACATAGGCAGTAAGCCCTCTGACATTGGCCAAAAGAACTTTTTTTATGACATGTCTCCAAAGACAAGTGAAACAAAAGCAAAAATAAACTTTTGGCATTTCATCAAGATCAAAAGCTTCTGCACAGCAAAGGAAACAGTCAGCAAAACTAAGAGCCAACCCACGGAACTGGAGGAGATATTTGCAAATGACATTACAGATGATGGATGGTACCCAGGATGTATAAAGAACTTCTCAAACTCGATATCCAAAAAACAAATAAGTCAAAAAATGGGCAGAAGACATGAACAGACACTTTTCCAAAAAGACATACAAATGGCTAACAGACACATGAAAACATTTTCAACATCATTAGCCATCAGGGTACTCAAAATCATATTGAGATATCACCTTACACCAGTAAGAGATAAATGATTGATTGATTGATTGATTGATTGATTTTCTTTTACAGAAGTCTTTCAGTGTGGGGCAACTCTTGCAACAATTTCACTGGTATGGCTGGAAGCAAATGATTATATATTTTTCCTGAAGCTAAGAGAAATACTTATTTTTACCGACAGATTTCTTGGGATTTATGGAAATATTTGGTGAGTGGGTCCCCAGGAAAAGATTAGGTTTTATGCCACTATGTGTTGGTGGGGACTCAAAATCATTGTAATTTGATTAAAAAATAATATATCCTAATTATGTATTCTAAAATTGCAGATCAAGACATTTTACATTACACTAACTTGAATAATTCTTTGCTCGGGGTTTCCATTTACTGAGATAAGTCCTGCTGCTGCTGCTAAGTCTGGTTTGGAGGAAAGGATCTTGTGTTCAAGTTAAAGAAATGTAAAATTTATAGTATTCTTGGTATATTAAAAAATACCTATTAGTCATTAGAATGCTATAGTAAGGCATTAAGGTAACTAAGAAGAGGGCATCTGTGGCCACTCAACCAGGTACCTATAATCTCAACTGGGCATGAAATAAAATTTATGTCTGCAAGATCATTCCTAATCCTCACTGGAAAAATGATTAAATATATATTTCTCAGCATTATCCTGGTCAGGTTTGCTAAAAAGCCTGGACAGAGATAATTTTGAGGAGTCACAGAACAGTGACATTGGATGAGATAAGGCATTACAGAACAGGGACTGATGTTTCCAATTAGTTTATATTTATTTGGTCTAGATAAGACAGTGTTTGATGGGGAGTTTTGTGCTGTGGCTGAGTACAAAATGTTGTTATCACTGCATTTAGGGTCTCCCGTGCAAGTCAATATGTATCAACAATGCACTTCAAGTTCTATTTGTTGGAGGAACAAAATAAATAAAATAAGATTCTTCTTCTTCTTCTTCTTCTTTTTTCTCCTGAGGGCAGATGTTTCTGATGAACAGGCATTAGTGTTTCTTCCATTAGGAACTTTAGAAAATATAAATTAATGTCTTGGTATTGTGGCTTCTGTAACAGTCTCTTGTGTTTTAGAAGAGCATGAATCAATTCACCAAGGCTATAGCCCTCTCACATTGTAAACCAGTAAAATTAAGTTTGTGAATCTGAAAAGCTGAAAAATTACTCCTGGGACCAAGGAAAATGTGAGAATAAGACTGAGAAGCCATGATTCCCTATCCATCTTCCTACACACTTACATAGTCTCTGTCATCTGGGAAAGAAAGAAAGGTTTTTACCATGCCAGTTAAAAACTGTGAATGTGACCTAGATAATTCTTGAAGAATTTAGGTTGAAACACTGCTTTTAATGTCTACTGGAAGGAAAACTATACTTCTTTTCTTAGAATGAATTGTGATGAAACGTGTATCAAAAGGACTATAAGCTGAGATTAAAAAAAAAAAGATTAAACTTTCAGGTAGGCTGTCTGAATATATTTGCCATTCTTTATAAAATAGACTTATCATATTTAAAACATGTGAAATGCTCTTTGTGTGTCTGTGTGTGTGTATTGGTAGTTTAAATAACAACCAAACATTATTCTCAGCCATGGGAGTAAACAACCTCTCCACGAGAATAAGAAAAACTTCACATTCAAGAAATATCTAATCTAGGATTATAATACTATAAATAATGTATCACTAAAAATATGATACTTTATTTCTTACTAGAGTTCTCCTTCACTACTTATTTCAAAAATTATGTAATAAATTCTAATATTCTTAGGTTCCTGTTTTAATTAGAACAGGGACAGAGGATAAGCAGGATGATTGTCTGGCCTGATGCCTAACTCTTTTACAGATTTTCAATAAAGCTTTTGTGAATGATTCAAAGTTGGTATTGAAACATCAGAGGAATGGAAGTTGAAAAAACTTGAGCTGTCCAGCACATAAACATAAAATCTCCATGTTGGCATTCCCAATATCTACAATTTAATGGGAAAGAGATATTGGACAGATTTGCCCTACTTCTAAGGAAAGCAAATTTAAAGGAAGGAGGGATTTGGTTCATTATAAAGAAGAACAATAAAAATTGCACCACAGTAGTTTAACTTTTTAGCCTTTACCCAGTAGTGTGGCTCACTTTATTTATTTTTTTAAATAAAAAATGAAATGCAATTTTTTTCTTTAGAGATCTGGACTGGGTGACCTAAAATGTTCCCTCTATTATCAAGCCTATAAAAATTTAAATATCTCATGCTTTCAATTAATTTGTTTATTCACCCATTAATTCATTCACATTTAATTTTGAGTATCTACCCCCCCATATGTGTTAGTTACCAATGATCAGAATATTGGAAGATATGCATCGCCCTCGCCCCCTCGTGTCTTCAAGAACAGTAGGGCAAACAAGAACTAAACTGACAGTGTCAATATCATGGATAAGAGCTGTAACTAAGAAAAGGGATGTTATGGAAGCAGAGTAAGGGAGCATTTGAGCTCTTATACTCTTCACAAAAGTGTGGAGGATTCAAGTACCACCAAGGAAATTTCACACTGCTCCAGATAGTTATAGCAAATACCCTGGGACCAAAGTAAAGTATGGACCATCAAAGAATCAAGAAGCTAGGGTCATGTTTAGATAGACGGAAGAGCCAGAACAGAAAACTCATTTTCACTGAGACCCCTGTCATTCAATTAATTCCTCTAGAGGTTATTCTAATATAGTAAAGTATTTTCTTTATAAAAGATGTATGATCCATTGTTATACTCATTACTCAATTCCTATGAAGTAAGTTGATTTTAGGTAATGAAGAGATGGAAGATTGAAGTTTAGCTGTGCAAGAGTCTTCTGAGATTTAATTGACTTGACATTTGAGATTTACACAGTCTACATTATACACCTTTGCATTACCCAAAGGTTTGATAACATCAATTCTGAAGTCTCCTTATCAAAGGATGGAGAAAGCTCCATTAAAAAAAACAAAACAAAACAAACAAACAAACATCCATTTAGACTTTCTGTAAATACTTTACTAAAAAAATGTTTCCAATATAATAAAACATTTTTTCCAGGTGGAGGTATGCAATATGTCAAGATAAAAGATTTTACCCCAAGTAGCTACAAGAAGTAGCAAAGTTGAATGACTATAGGCACCCTTGTTCTGTGTACACTGCTTGTATACTTCTATTCTTATTCATGTCCACAGTCTTTCATAAATGAACTATACTATGCATTTTTTAATAACATACAGTCACAGAAGTCTATATGAACACACTATAAATAATAGCACATGATGGACTTCTACCTTCCTTTTTTTTAAAGATTTTATTTATTTATTTGACAGAGATCACAGAGAGGCAGGCAGAGAGGGGTGGGGAAGGCAGGCTCCCTGCTGAGCAGAGAGCCTGATGCTGGGCTTGATCCCAGGCCCCTGGGATCATGACCTGAGCCGAAGGCAGAAGCTTAACCCATCAAGCCACCCAGGTGCCCCTACCTTCCTTTTTTTTTTTTTTTTTAAAGAAAAGATTTATTTAGTTATTTAATTATTAGATAGAGAGCAAGCAAGCACAAGCGGGGAGGGATAGAAGGAGATGAAGATTCCCTGCTGAGCAGGGAGCCTGATGTGGGGCTGGATCCCTGGACTCCAGTATCATGACCTGAGCCTAAGGCAGCCACTTAACTGACTGAGCCACCCAGGCACCCTGACTTCTACCTTCCTAATTTCAAAAGTTACATGTGTATGAAATTAGGTTGGTGGTTTAGAAAATTTACTTTACAAATGTTGAGTAGATAGTTGGGGTGGGGAAAATTACACACACACACACACACACACGCACGCACACACCCATATTAAGTTTGGACAAAGTTTGCAATTCATTAGCTAAGGATATTAAAAACCGATGACAGTCACAGGAGATTGGGCCATATTTATACACTTTTACCTGGCCTCAGAATTTTGAGGGAGACATCAGTCATATATGCTATCCACATAGAGGAGAGCCAATGAGAGGTTAAATATATAATATATATTGGCTTTTCATGCCCCTTTTATGTTTGTAGCTTAACAAATCATGTACACTACTTGAATCATTATTTGAGAATATATACAAGTAACTAAGGTTTTCTTCTTTCTTTCTTTTCCTTCCACTCCAGTTTTATTGAAATATATTTCACATAAGATAAACTGACCCAATTTAAGTATACAAAGCACAGCCATATCCAAAGCCAATTTAAAAATATTTCTATTACCTGCAAAAAAATAAATTTAAAAAATATTAGGGATTATCTTCCTATCCTCTCACCCCCAATCTTAGAAAAATACAAATCTACTTCTTGTCTGTATGGATTTGCTTATTCTCAACATAATAACATAATATGTGGTTGTTTTCTTTCATTTAACAAACCAGTTTCAAGGTTTATCTGTGTTGTAATATATATCAGTACTTCATTCCAATTTTATGGCTGAATAGGATTCCATTATATGAAAATACCACATATTATTTATTCATTTTTCAGTTGGTAGGTATTTGTTTTTATCTCTTGGATAATACTTTTTAGAACCTTTGTGTACACTTTTTTTTTGGTAGACATACATTTTTGTTCACTTATGTATTATACCTAGAAGTGGATCTGCTGGGTTATACAGCATCTTTATAATTAACATTTTGTGGAACTGGCAAAATCTTTTCCAAATTGGCATCATTTTACATGCCCACCAGCAATGCTTATGGGTTCAAAATTCTTATCATAGTCAATATCTGTTTGGTCTATCTGTTTTCATTTTAATGATCTTAGTGAGTATGGAATGATATCTCATTAAGGTTTTGATTTGTGTTCCTTAATGACAAATAATTTGAACACCTTTCCATGTGCTCATTAGACATTATATATCTTCTTTAGAGAAATGTCTGTCTAAATCCTTTGCCTATTTTTTTACTTGCTTATGTATCTATTTTTGAGTTGTAACACATATTTCTATATATTATATGCAAGAGCCTCATTATATATATGATTTGAAAATACGTTCTTCCATTCTTTAAGTAACCTTTCCACATTCTTAATAGTATCATTTACAGTATGAAAGTATTTATTTTTGATATGGAACCATTTCCCTGTTTTCTTTTGCCAATTGTGCTTTTGGTGTCATAACTAAGAACCAATGCCTAATTGGAGACCACAAAGATTCGTACCAATATTTTCTTCTAATAGTTACTTAGTTTTAGCTCTACACTTAAATTACTGCTTGTTTCATTTTTGCCTATGACATTCCGTAGAGGGAATCTTCATTATTCTACGTATAAATAACCAGTGGTCACTATACCATTTGTTGAAAAGATGAATCTTGCCTTCATTGAAATGTCTAAGCACTCTTCTCAAAAGATGATTGACTAGAAATTTAGGTGTGTTTTGGACTGTTGATTTTATTTTATTAATATAGCTATCCATTTTTAAGCCAGAATTATCCTGTATTGATCACTGTAGCTTCATTGTAAATTTTAAAATAGGAAGTGTGAGACCTCCAAGTTTATATTCTTTTTCAAAATGAATGACTCTTCTAGATCACTTATATTTCCACATGAATTTTGGGATAAGCTTGTCACTTTATGCCAAAAAGCCAGATGGGAGTTTGATACAGATTGCATTGAATCTGTAGATCAATTTTAGGTATGTCCCCATTTTAACAATATTAAGATTTCCAATCTGTGAAAATGGGATATATTTCCATTTATTTAAATCTTCTTCAATTTCTCAGCAGTCTTTTGTAATTCTCAGCCCTTAATTATTAGTTTTATTCCTAAGTATTGTATTTTTTAGATGCCATTGTAAATGTAATTATTTTCTTTATTTGATCCTCACACTGATCATTGCTTATATATAGAAATACAACTGATTTTTTACATTGATTTTGTATCCTGTATCTTAGCTTACTTATCAGTTCTAATTGTGTATTGTGTGTGTGTTAGTGAACTCCTTATTCTACATAAAAGATCATGTGATCCACAAATAGAGATGATTTATTCTTTCCAATCTGGATGTCATTTATGTTTCTTCCTTAATTGTTTTAGAATATCCTCTACAATGTAAAAAAAAAAAAAAAGTGGTGAAATCAGGTATTCTTGTCTTGTTCCTAGTTTTAGGAAATGATACTCATTCACTTATTTTGAATAAGATTTTAGCTATGGTGTATTTTTCCTTAAAGTCTTTAACCAGGTTGAAATGTTTCCCTATTTTTACCAGTTTTTTGAGTGTAAGCATCATGAATGGATGTTGGATTGAGATGAGCATTTAGTGTTATTATTGTTTTGTTTTTATTGTTTTAATATTATGTATTGCATTCATTGATTTTTAGATATTAATTGGTTTTTAGATATTAATTGGTTTTTAGGTATTACATCAGCCACAGCATCCAGGGATAAATCCCTCCTGGTCATGGTGTAAAATAATTTTATACAGTGTATTCATTTCTTAATTACTTTGTTGAAACGCTTTATATCCATTTTCATTGGTTTGTTGTTTTGTTTTCTTGTGCTATTTTTATGTTTTGGATATGAGGTTAGTCTGTCCTCAAAGAGTAAATTCAGAAATGATCATATTTAGTAGTTGATAGAATTCACCAAGGAAGCCATCTGGTGTTGGACTTTACTCTGTGAAAAGTTTTAAATTACTAATTTAATATATTTCTTTTATATGTGTATTTAGAGTGCATTCTTCTTGAGTCAGTTTAGTCAGTTTTCATTCTTCTAGGAATTTTCCCATTTCATATAATTTATCTAATTTGTAGGCATGAAATTCATTTATGTGACCTTGTATATCCTTTTATATTTTTAAGATTAGTAGTTAGTCCTTTTTTTTTTGGTAGAATTTTTGTAATTCTAATCGTCTATATTTTTTCTGTCAGTTCAAGTAAAGTTTCATCTTTTTTATTACTCTTTTCCAAAAAACATTTTTTTTCCTGATATTCTCCAGTGATTTTCTAAATCCTCTTAAACTGGGATGCCTGTGTGGCTTAGTTGGTTAAGTATCTGCCTTTGGCTCAGGTCATAAACTCAGGGTCCCGTGATTGAGCACCACATTGGGCTCCCTATTCAGTGGGGAGTTTCTCTCTCTTTGTCCTGCTCCTGTACTCTCTCTCTCTCTCAAATTAAAAAACAAACAAACAAAAAACAAAAAAAAAAATAAAACAAAAAACCCCTAAATCCTTTCAAATTTATTTTCCTGTGATCTTTATTATTTACTTTTATATAATTGCTTTGTGTTTACTTTGCTTTTATTTTTCTAGATTCTTAAAGTAGAAGACTGTTACTATTTTAATTCTTTTAGAATACTGGGGTTAGGGAATAAGTTCCCTCTAAGTACTGTTTTAGCTACATCCCATAAGTGTTGGTATATAGTATCTTCCTTTTCATTCATATCAAAGAATTGTTAATTTTTTTTATGATTGTTTACTTGACAGATTGGTTCTTCAGAAGTATGTTGGTAATTGTCACATGATATACATGGATGTATAGGTAGGTAGGTAGACAGATATTATAGTCATTATTTTGTATAGTCTTATGTCCCTCTAAAAAGTTGAGCAAAGAATAGGAAGCAAGCGTATATTTATAGAAAATGTTGCATTAATATTTTAATTTACCATTTCTAATTTCCTTAATTTTTAAAATGTGAATGTGAGTTTTCATTTCCTTACTTCAATACATCTTTTTTATTTTTTCCCTACTCACCTCAATGTGCTTTTACTCTTCCATAAGTTTAGGTATACCACACATTATTTACTGTAATTATTATCTAAATCATTTGAGAATAAGTAAAATAAATATATAATAATTGTACTGTCTTTTATAGTAATTTACATATTTACCTTTCTAGGGCTCTTTTTTTTTTTTTTAATTTATTGGATTGAGAGAGACCAAGAGGGAGTGAGCACAAGCAGGGGGAATAGCAGGCAGAGAAAGAAGACTTTCTGTTGAGCAGGAAGCCTGTGGGACTCGATCCCAAGACCCTGGGATCAAGACCTGAGCGAAGGCAGACAGGTAACCGACTGAGCCACCCAGGTGTCCCTCTAGGGCTCTTCTTTATTATGTTGATTGAAACTGCTGTCTGATACCACTTTTTTTTTTTCTCTCTCTTTTCAGGCTTAAAGAACTTTCTTTGTATTTCCTTTAAACCAGATCTTCCAGTTACTAATTCCCTATGTTTCATTTATATAAGAATGTGTTATTTTGATTTCCCTTTTTGAAAAATAAGTTTACTGGACATAGGAATCTTAGTTGGCATGTTCTTTTTAATACTTTGAAAATTATGCTATTGTACTGTCTAAGTAAGACAATAGACAGATTTCCTAAATACCTCAAGCAAAAGAAGATGGAGAGAGGGAGAGGAAGAAAAAGGTCAGAGGAGCGGGGAAAGAGAAAGAAAAGAAAGAGGAAGGGAGGAGAAGGAAGGGAAGGGAGGGGTAGAGAGGGAAGGTGAAGAGAGAAATGAGAGGAGAGAAGAAAGGAAATAACTCCATTATTTGCAAATTAGCTCTCTGTTGAGGTATTCCTCCAATGCCTAGCAGGCCTTTAACACCTCAGCCTTAGCCTTCATATACTGCTTGCACTGAGTCTGATAATCAGCTAGAGGTAAAGCCTAGGTTCTTCTCAGTTCTTTCAAAAACATGCTTCCTGGGGCGCTTGGGTAGCTCAGTCAGTTAAGCATCCAACTCATGATTTCAGCTCATGTCCTGATCTCATGGGTGGGCATCTCATGGGTCACAGGATTGGGCCTGAGTCAGGCTGAGCTCAGTGGGAAGTCTCCTTAAGATTCTCTCCCTCTTCCTCTCTCTCTGCCCCTTCCCCCTCTTTAATCAATCAGTCAATCAATCAGAAAACATTCTTCCTGTCATGGGCATGCATATAGATTTCTAGATACCAGGTATAGATGGAAATTTCTCAATGCTTTTATTCTCCAAATTCTGTCATTCTCCAGTTTTACCTCCCAGGCTTTCAGCATGTCAACTGTTTGCCCAAACTGCAATCTTTTGTTCAAGTGGTAGCAGCTCTTTCATTTGGTTTTCTGTGTTTTTCAGGAATATCCTCCATGGAGCCATGTTTTACAAGGAGAAAGTCCGATTTAAGTGAAACAAAGTCATATCCTTTGCCATCAGTCCTTATGGGACTCCTGACACATATCAAAACACTATATTGAGAATAAAGTCAGCTCTGCTACCTCCAGATTCAGGGAACCACACCAGGAATGGGGGCTGCTTGGAAGGCAACTTATTACCTTCCCGACAGCTATAGAGGCCGGGGGGGAGGTGAGGTAAGAATAGGTTAAAATGCCCCAAAGTTCTCCTAGCATATTTCAGTCACCTTACATTTAACTCCATGTTTTCTTGGTTGTAAATTTTGATGATTTCCCACAGTTCTGCCAACAAACTGAGTTTTTGTCTGCTTTTCTTCCCAATGGAGGAATGGACCACCGGAATCCCTTTTTGTGACATTATCACTCAAAGACTTTTCTAAAGCTATATTGTGCCAGTGAGACTTTTGTCCTTCATTGATGGATTTGTGTATGGCTTGGGCAATGCTTCACATATTCCATCCTACTCTGATTGCTCCTGAGTGGGTACAGCCTAGCACATTCATACAGTCTCCTGACCCCCAAATTTTGTGTAATCCTATGAGTGCTCTTTATGACTATCTCCCTTTTTCCCTCTTTTATCATTGTGAACTCTCAGTTTTCTGTTATTTATTTATTTATTTATTTATTTATTTATCTTGGAGGGGGGTTCTGAATACCATGAAGCTACCAGTTCCCTATTCATTGTACTCTACCAAGTACTTCACCGTTTTCTATAATTTTCTTACACATGCAATTAATTCTCTGTAGTCTGCTTCAAAAATAACAAGTTCCTTCTGTGAGATACATATATTTCAATACTTAATGTTGCCCTTAACCCTTAATGCTCCATCACTGCACCAGAGCTATGGACAGAGACATTAACATCTTTCCTCAAGAATGGAGCCTCTGCGGGACACGTGGGTGGCTCAGTGGATTAAGCCACTGCCTTCAGCTCAGGTCATGATCCCAGGGTCCTGGGATCGAGCCCCGTATCGAACTCTCTGCTCTGCGGGGAGCCTGCTTCCTCCTCTCTCTCTGTCTGCCTCTTGCCAACTTGTGATCTCTGTCTGTCAAATAAATAAATAAAATAAATCGAAGAAGAAGAAGAAGAAGAAGAAAGAAGAAAGAAGAAAGAAGAAAGAAGAAAGAAGAAAGAAGAAAGAAGAATGGAGCCTCTGCTCTCTGAGCCAAAGTCCAGCCATGATGTTATTCCTTGATCTTGGCTTGCCTCTTTCCGTCTGAAGCCTTTGTCCTATAAGCATTTGAGAATTAGTGTGATCAGAGCTCTACATTTCTTAGATTACCACATTTAACGATTTTACACCCTAAGATTAGGAGCTTCATCAGATAAAAGAACCATAGTCCTCTTGGCTATTCTCATCAAAACCACAGTTTCTACATCATGAGGCTATGGGTGATGAGAAATCTCCAGCAGCCTGCTGTACCCAGAGGGAAAATACAGGTCTGTGCTGTGAGCTGGAATGAAAGGGAATGCTCACATTTTGGCCACATCCACCCATTACACATCTCCTGGTATAGAGC
Organism: Mustela nigripes; assembly: GCF_022355385.1. Lineage (NCBI taxonomy): Eukaryota > Metazoa > Chordata > Mammalia > Carnivora > Mustelidae > Mustela > Mustela nigripes. The sequence continues at coordinate 38,541,638 of NC_081573.1, forward strand.
TCTCATTACCTGTGGCTTGGAGGGTTGGGAGGAGCATTCTCTGGCATACATGTCACAGACTTTCTGTCTTTACTAAGATTCATTAGGATTTTCTTGAATAAATGTTTTGATAGTTGTCATTTGCCCTTGGGACAATTTTTAGAGAATATAAATGGTTTTTATTTTGTTTGTGTGTTTGCTTTTTTTTTTTTCCCCCAATAAAATCTTTTACTAAGGTGGGTGTTTTACCGGAAAGAAGGTTCACTGAGCTATTCATTTTGTCTTTCCGAAAGTTGCCCCATTTCTAGCTTCCCACACACTTTTTAATGCAACTCTTGCAGCAAAAAGATGAAGCATTACGATGGAGATTTTGGGGTACAGGGACAAGGGCCTAAGGAAGTACATCTAGAGTACTGATAACAAGGAAACTTGAGAGGTGATTTCTCAAGATGACCTTGAGTTCTCCAGTAACCCACAGTGGCATTTTCTCACAGTGACCAAACATTGGCTATTTATTTCTATAAATACATATTTCGATATGACCTGCTATATATTTACTTGTAAAAAATAATAACTTAATTTCTTTTGGATATCCATTCATCCACCACTCTACATTCATGGATGTTCCATGATGTAGAGCTCTCCAGTAATAATAATAATAATAATAATAATAATGATAATAACAACAGCAACAACAACTCTATATTTGTTCAAGACACTCTTGTACCAGATATACTAGGCAATTTCTATGACTCAAACACCCAATTTTGATAAAACAATCTATGATTCAAGTATTGTTATTATCTATTATTATCTGCTGCTATAAATGCAAATAGGAAACAAAAGTATTAAGTAATGTGTTCAAAGCAATACTGTTATCAAGGTCATCAAAATATCATAGGTTATCAAGATACCAAAATTATCAAAGTTCAAGGGAGCCAGGTTGGAGTCAGAAAACAGGATCCTAGAGACTAAACCATGGCCTGCCCAGCTACAATCTTTCTTTCCCTGGGAATTTAGGAATAAATTTATATTGAAATGAAACCACTGGGGCTAACAGATATTTGGCTTTCAGAAAAAAACTCTTCCTGTATGTATATTAATCTCTGAGTATGTTAGGATCCTTCCCTCATCTACTATGTGGCTATCGAGACTAAGACTGTGGAAAGGAAAACTGCTAAAAGTTGGAACTTACTTGAGACTTGTTGCTACCATTTGAACTTTGAATCTGAATGCTTTAATTCATGAGTAACTCAACAACCAATAGTTTTTTAAGATAATACACTTATACTAGATCTTTCTGTTTCTTGAGTGTCTTAATTGAGGTTCACAGAATCCAACGTTCAATGAGATGCCTTTAAAAACACAATCTTGGTAGCTTGCCCTATCAGTGAAAACACAATACTTAAACAATTGTATTATGACAACATTGTCACTTCCCTCTAAAGAAAAAAGAACATGTGTATATTTGTGTGTGTGTGTGTTTACACAAATGTACAGTCATGGTTCTTGTTTTTGTCATATTAATAAGAGAAAATGATGCATATATGCAGCATATGTTTGTGTGTTTATAGACAAATATAAATTTTGTTATGTTTTTTTAAAGATGTATTTATTTACTTTGGAGAGAGAGAGAGCACACACAAATAGGAGGGGAAAAGGCAGAGGGAGAGAGAATTTCAAGCAGACTCTGCACTGAGTGCAGAGCCCAGTGCAGGGCTTGATCCCAGTACCCTGAGATCATGATGTGGGCTGAAACCAAGAGTCAGATGCTTAACCAACTGACACCCAGGCACCCCAGTTACTATGATTATTCTTTGTTTGTTTTCATGTTGGCAAAAACAGAAAATTCAGGTTCATGATATTGCTTGTGAACACCAACACTCTTCCCACACAATCAAGAAATACATCTTTTCTGAATGATTTACAAAATCAATGAGGCCCATAAATGAGTTGAAAGACTGATATTCTCCATGTTATTATATATAAGAAAATGATTACATAAGATGTAGTTTGTAAGCACAGTTTGTTTGTTTTATCTCACACTGAAAAAACAGAACTATCAAAGTTGGAAGGAATATGCCCTGGAGTTATTTGCTTATCCTGTCATGGAACATTTAATTTAAAGTTCTGTATAACTTGGAGAGATACTTCCATGTTTGTTCTGTTTGACTTCTGATATGTCTCTCCTAATCTTGACAACAAGAACAAGATTGTGGGCAGATCAAAATAAAATGTATATCACTCATCATGTTACTTGCTAGAACCACAGAAAAAGGAACAATCAATTATGGTTTCTGATTCCCTATCTCTGATTCCTTTCTCCCACTTCTTTTCCTATGCAGCCTAGTAAGAACACAAATATGTTTTTAACAGATGAACCCTTTGATGCAGATGTAAACAAAGTATTAAGAATGTTTGCATACCCCACAATACCTCTCTCAGGGCTTTTTACAGAGGAAGAACTGACTAAATGGTGGTTGATTAATATTTGTAAAATGCACTGGGTTTACAATTCCAGTAACAATCCACTACAATGATAAACCTGTTTCTATGTCCAAGGACTTCATATGGAGTGAGGTCTATCTGCCTATCATCTATCCCTATTTCTGTATCTATATATTTATTAAAATCTACGTATATCTTAGTTTGAAAGTTTTTTTTCTTTAATTTGGAAAAATCTTATGAAGATAATGCTTTCCCTTTTTATCTTTTTATTTCAATCAAAATCCAATGGAATCATCACAGCAACTATTACTAAGTGATTTTCCTCCAGCGGGTAAACTGTTTTATATATATAAAGAATACCAGTTGATCTGTTACATTTTTTTTTAATGATTTTTTTTTAAAGATTTTATTTATTTATTTGACAGAGAGAGATCACAAGTAGGCAGAGAGGCAGGCAGAGAGAGAGAGAAGGAAGCAGGCTCCCTGCTGAGCAGAGAGCCCGATGCAGGACTCGATCCCAGGGCCCTGAGATCATGACCTGAGCCGAAGGCAGCGGCTTAACCCACTAAG
>NC_081573.1:38544734-38550857 GCF_022355385.1 Mustela nigripes
GATGCAGGACTCGATCCCAGGGCCCTGAGATCATGACCTGAGCCGAAGGCAGCGGCTTAACCCACTGAGCCACCCAGGCGCCCGATCTGTTACATTTATATTTCTATATTTTATCTCCTAATCACCAAAAAATTCTACCTAGGTCTTATATTTCTTCTGTTTTAAGGACAGTCTTATAATTTGACAGACATTGAATAACAATCCAAATTTTTTTTCATTGTGGTTTAGGTCATTCCCTTTTTGGACTCAAACAGAGGTAACACAGACCTTCAGATGCAAACACCTCCATCTTTACCACTATAATAATTAAAAGGAGTATTATTACCCACTGTGTATATGGAATGAGACACTTTCTGGCTCCAAAGTTCCAAGTCAATTATATTTCTAAACTCGAAATCAAGAAGAAAGAATGTAATATCAGCTTCACACAAAAAGAATCCTCACTTATTAGAATTATGCTTGATTCAATGTCAAGTCATCAAGACTCTAGTCTTGATGTTAGCATTAATTCACTAATCATCATGTACAAGTACTTATATTTCTTAAGAAAAGGACATTGGCAGTGGCCAGACAATCTGCTGTTTGAATCCTCCATTCATTCATAGGAGGGGACAAATGACCTTGTAGGTCTCTACCTCATGTTTTGATATTCCAATTCCTAATAACTTCAGTTATTATGTCAACAGTATTTTGTCTCATTGGCTGTACACAGACTCATTTCGAGATTCAAATAAGATGATGAATATGAAATTACTTTAAGAATCATAAAAACAAGCTTTGTTTTTCTGATTATAACTTGACAACAAAGGTAATTATTAAAAGAATGAATGAAAGTATGATTTCTTGTGTCTTTAGAGTGTGTGACAAGCAAAGATTTCAAAGATAACACAAGAAAGTGTTAACTGTGCAACACTTATACATTATGCCAAGTCATTGAGTCAAGTGGAACCATGCCCAACTTTGCTTGTTTGTGCATTCAGGCTTGGGCTGATGGCTATAGAAATTTCCATCCATATGTTAAGCAATGGCCTGGAGTAAAACATGCTCAGGATCAGGGTTATTTGCCAGGTTAGGCTGCTGTAATACTTTGTAGAGCAGCTGGATTATGTTTTCCAAGAGTACACAATAACACCTAAATAGCTGTCATGCTGTGATTTAGAGATTTTAAATTCATTCCCATGTTTAATTCATCATACAACTCTCTTCTGATACTTTGATATGCACTTTTTTCTTTTTTTCCTTTTTCTTTTTGTTTTATTTTTCTTTGTTTTTGTTTGTTTGTTTTTTGATGCAATCTATTTCTTGCAAGTTGCCTTTTCCATTTTGGTATATTCTTTGATGGACCTCAATAACAATAACATCATTTGGATTACTTCTAGGGAAGAAAAAGGCACCAAAGTGACTAATTTGGACCCAGTGGTAGAACACCAGCAATTTGGAGGTAAGGGAAAAGGTGAGTGTTCAAGGATAGCAGATTAAAACAAAACAAAATAAAACCAGATTTGGCAAAACCAAATTTGAAATTCCAGCTCCTCTAAACTACTGGGCACCTGTATAAGATGAGATAAAAGTAACTGCATTCCAAAATAACTTTAGCTTCGTTTTTTTTTTTGTTTGTTTGTTTGTTTTTTGAGGTGGTGGGAGGGGCAGAAGGAAAAAGAGGCAGATAATCATAATCAGGTTCCATGCCAAGCACAGACCCCAATGCAGGGCTCAATCTCATGATCTTGGGATCATGACTTGAGCCAAAATCAAGAGTGGGATGCTTAACCAACTGAAACACCCAGGTGTCCCAACTTCAGGAGTTCATTAGTCTTTATAAAATTCAAAGTTGCAGAGAGGCAAGATGGCAGAGGAGTAGTGGACTGAAATGACATTAGATCCCAGGAGTTCAGCTAGATAGGTATCAAACCATTCCAAACACCTACAAACTCAAAAGGAGATAAAAGAGAAGAAGAGCAGGAATTCTAGGAATAAAAAAATCAACCACTTTTTGAGAGGTAGGATGTATGAAGAAGTGAATCCAAAGAGATGGGGAGATAGACGGTAGGGGGGAGGGATGGCTTCTGGCAAGTGGTGGGGCAGTGGAGCACAACATCAGAATTTTAAAGTCTGCTCCACTGAGGGACATTGCTCCAGAGGCTAAGAGGGGGTGGAGCCCTCATGGGGACAGTATGGTCTCAGGTTTCACAGGGTCACAGAACGATTGGGGGTATCTAAGTGTGGCAGAGCTTCCAGGTATCAGAGTGGGGAAGCCAACTACAGAAATAGACCTAAAGAGTGAGCTTAGAGATCAGGGTTATGTTAAATCCTGATCCAAGGCATAGCTGGACCACTGCTCTTTGAGCAGGGACCCTGCAAGCGGCAGATCTGGGGAGACTCACTTTCCTTCTCTGGGAGGAGCAGTGCAGCAGGAATGTGTTTGGTTTGGAGACTCCAAATGGGGCTGAGGCCAGAGATAGAAACAATTGGTCACAGGACAGGTGAGCTCAGAGCACAGCCAGACAGCAGGGAGATGGGAGGGATTGCTTATCTCTGAGGGTGCACTGAGGTCTGGGGCCCCAAGCTCTTGGCTCCTCTGGGCCAGAGATGGGGAGGTCGCCATTTTCATTCTCATCCTCCAATGCAGTACAGAAAGTGATCAGGGAACAAAAGCTCTGAGAGCAAACCCCAGCAGATTACTTAGCCCAGTCCCTGGCAAGGGTGGTGCAATTCTGCCTCAGGAAAAGATATTTGAGAATCACTGCAACAGGCCCCTCCCCAAGAAGATCAGCAAGGACATCCAGCCAAGACCAAGCTCACCAAGCAAGAACAGTGAAACTCCAGAGCTAGGAGAAAGCAACACATAGAATTCGTGGCTTTTTCCCCATGATCTTTTAGTCTTGCAAAGTTAATTTTTTTTTAATTTTATTTTTTCTTATTCTATTTTTTAAATTTTTCCACTTTCTTCTTTTAACGTTTTTTAAATAGTTTATCTTAACAATACTTTTCTTAAAAAAAAAACCACATTTTTAAACCTTCATTATGTTATAGTCATATTTTATCCCTTTATTCTATTTAACTTTATTTTCTTGTATACATATAGGTTTATTTTTTTTCCTAAAAAACTTTGGACTACAATTTCTTCTAATAGATCAAAATATACCCTAATCTAGCCCATGGCTTTGTTCTAGTTTCCAGCCTGAGCACATTCCCTCTTTTTTTCTTTTTTCTTTTTCCAACCAACTTATCTTATCAATTCCTTTTCTAAATTTTTTTTCCTGGGTGGCTCAGTGGGAGCCTCTGCCTTTGGCTCAGGTCGTGATCCCAGGGTCCTGGGATCAAGCCCCACATTGGGCTCTCTGCTCAGCAGGGAGCATGCTTCCTCTTCTCTCTGCCTGCCTCTCTGCCTACCTGTGATCTCTGTCTGTCAAATAAATAAAATCTTTAAATTTTTTTAAAATTTTCATCTTTACAGTCATATTCCATCCCTTCACTGTGTTTACCCTTATTTTTGTATATATATAAGTTTTTCTTTCTTTAAAATTTTGGAGGTAGTTTCTTCTAAGAGACCAAAATACACCAAAAATAAACAGGGTGGCTCTGTTCTATTCACCAGTCTAACACACACACATATATATATGTATGTATATACATACATATATACACATACATATATATGGTGTATATGTATACACCATATACATATACATGTATGTATACATGGTGTATATGTATGGTGTATATGTATGTACATACATATACATACACATATATACATATCTATATATAATATATATATATACAAATATATACATATATAATTTAAAAATAAAAAATTATTACATATATATTAATAATTTTTTATTTTTAAATTTTTATTTCTTTTTTCCTCCATTCTTCTCCCTCTCAGTTTTCGATCTCTTCTGATTTGGATAGTGTACATCTTTCTAGGGTCTTTGCCACCCTTTTAGTATTTTATTTTCTTGTTCATATATTCTTATCTGGATAAAATAACAAGGCAGAAAAACTCACCACAAAAAAAAAAAAGTACAAGAGGCAGTACTGATGGCTAGGGACCTAATCAATACGGACATTGGTAATATGCAAGATATAGAGTATAGAATGACGATTTTCAAGGTGCTGCCTGGGCTCAAAAAAGGCATGGAAGATATTAGATAAATCCTTTTTAGAGAGATAAAATTCCTTTCTGGAGAAAGAAACGAACTAAAATCTAACTAAGCTGAAATTTTAAAAAGCTGTTAATGAGGTGCAATAAAAAATGGAGGCTCTTACTGCTAGCATAAAGGAGACACAAGAGAGAATTAGTGATATAGAAGACCAAATGATGGAGAATAAAGAAGCTGAGCAAAAGAGAGAGAAACAACTACTGGACCATAAAGGGAGAATTTGAGTGATAAGTGATACCATAAGATGAAACAGTATTAGAATAATTGGGATTCCAGAAAGAGAAGAAAGAGAGAGGGGGAAGAAGGTATATTGGAACGAATTATAGTAGAGACTTTCCCTAATATGGCAAAGGGGAAAAGCATCAAAATTCAGGAGGCACAGAGGACCCCCCCCCTCAAAATCAATAAAAATAGGTCCATACCCCATCATCTAATAGTAAAACTTACAAGTCTTAGTGACAAAGGGAAAATCCTGAAAGCAGCTCAGGACAAGAAGTCTGTAACATACAATGTTAGAAATATTAGATTGGCAGCAAGATTTATCCACAGAGACCTGGCAAGCCAGAAAGAACTGGCATGATATATTCAGAGCACTGTATGAGAAAAACATGCAGCCAAGAATACTATATCCAGCACGGCTATCATTGAAAATAGGAGAGATAAAAAGCTTCCAGGACAAACAAAAACTAAAAGAATTTGTAAACACCAAACCAGCCCTATAGGAAATATGGAAAGGGGTCCTCTAAGCAAAGAGAGAGCCTAAAAGTAGTAGACTAGAACGGACCAGAGACAATAAACAATAACAGTCACCTTACAGGCAATACAATGGCACTAAATTCATATCTCTCAATAGTTACCCTGAATGTTAATGGGCTAAATGCCCCAATCAAAAGACAGAGAGCATCAGAATGGATAAAAAAACAAAACCCATCAAATGCTGTCTACAAGAAACTCATTTTAAACCCCAAGACACCTTCAGACATAAAGTGAGGGGGTGGAAAACAATTTAGCATGCTAATGGACATCAAAAGAAAGCTGGAGTGGCAATCCTTTTATCAGATCAATTAGATTTTAAGCCAAAGACTATAATAAGAGATGAGGATGGACATACTCAAAGTGTCTGTCCAACAAGAAGATTAAAAATTTTAAATATCTATGCACCTAACATGGGAGCACCAACTATATAAATCAATTAATAACAAAATCAAAGAAACACACCAACAATAATAAAATAATAGCAGGGGACTTTAACACCCCCTCACTGAAATGAACAGATCATCCAAGCAAAAGATCAACAAGGAAATAAAGGCCTTAAATGACACACTGGACCAGATGGACATCACAGATAAATTCAGAACATTCCATCCCAGAGCAACAGAATACATGTTCTTCTCTAGGGCACATGGAACATTCTCCAGAATAGATTACATCCTGGGTCACAAATCAGGTCTCAACCAGTACCAGAAGATTGGGATCATTCCCTGCATATTTTCAGTCACAATGCTCTGAGTCTAGAACTCAATCACAAAAGGAAAGTTGGAAAGAACTCAAATACTTGGAGGCTAAAGATCATCCTACTAAAGGACGAGTGGGTCAACCAGGAAATTAAAGAAGAATTGAAAAAAAAATTCATGGAAAAAAATGAAAATGAAAACACAACTGTTCAAAACCTCTGGGACACAGCAAAGGCAGTCCTGAGAGGAAAATATATAGCAGTACAAGCCTTTCTCAAGCGAGAAGAAAGGTGTCAAGTACACAACCTAAACCTACCCCTAAAGGAGCTGGAGAAAGAACAGCAGTGAAAGCCTAAACCCAGCAGGAGAAGAGAAATAATAATGATCAGAGCAGGGCGCCTGGGTGGCTCAGTGGGTTAAGCCGCTGCCTTCAGTTCGGGTCATGATCTCAGGGTCCTGGGATCGAGTCCCGCATCGGGCTCTCTGCTCGGCAGGGAGCC
>NC_081573.1:38550957-38595732 GCF_022355385.1 Mustela nigripes
TTTCTCTCTGTCAAATAAATAAATAAAATCTTTAAAAAAAATAATGATCAGAACAGAAATTAATGAAATAGAAACCAAAAAGCAGTAGAACAAATCAATGAAACTAGGAGCTGATTCTTTGAAAGAATTAATAAGATTGATAAACCCCTGGCCAGACTTATAAAAAGAAAAGAGAAAGGACCCAAATAAATAAAATCATGAATGAAAGAGGAGAGATCACAACCAACATCAAAGATATACAAACACTTATTAGAACATATTATGAGCAAATATACACCTGCAAATTTGACAATGGAAGAAATGGATTCATTTCTAGGGATGTATAAACTACCAAAACTGAACCAGGAAGAAATAGAAAACCTGAATAGACTCATAACCAGTAAGGAGATTGAAGCAGTCATCAAAAATCTCCCAATAGGGGCGCCTGAGTGGCTCAGTGGGTTAAGCCGCTGCCTTCGGCTCAGGTCATGATCTCAGGGTCCTGGGATCGAGTCCCGCATCGGGCTCTCTGCTCAGCAGGGAGCCTGCTTCCTCCTCTCTCTCTCTGCCTCTCTGCCTACTTGTAATCTCTCTGTCAACTAACTAAATAAAATCTTTAAAAAAAAAAAATCTCCCAACAAACAAGAACCCAGGGCCAGAGGCTTCCCAGGAGAATTCTACTAAACATTTAAAGAGGAATTAATACCTATTCTCTTGAAACTTTTCTAAGAAATAGAAATGGAAGGAACACTTTCACACTCATTTTATGAGGCCAGCATTTCTGTGATCCCAAAATCAAAGATCCCACCAAAAAGGAGAATTACAGACCAGCATCCTAGATGAACACAGAAGTGAAAATTCTCACCAAAATACTAGCTGATAGTATCCAAAAGTACATTAAAAGGATTATTCACCATGACCAAGTAGAATTTATTCCAGGGCTGCAAGGATGGTTTAACATCCACAAATAAATCAACGTGATACAATACAATAATGAAAGAAACAAGAAGAACAATATGGTACTCTTAATCGATGCTGAAAAAACATTTGACAAAGTACAGCACCCTTTCATGATCAAAATTCTTCAAAGTGTAGGAATAGAGGGTACATTCCTCAATATCAAGGCTCTAAACTAAAAATAAATGTCATGGGGCACCTGGGTGTCTCAGTGGGTTAAGCCTCTGCCTTCAGTTAGGACATGATCCCAGAGCCTCGCATTGTGCTCTCTGCTCAATGGGAAACCTGCTTCCCCTCACTCTCTGCCTGCCTCTGCCTACTTTTGATCTCTCTCTGTCAAATAAATAAATTAAATATTTTTTAAAATGTAACATATTTAATGGAGAAAGTAATGTGAGTATAGGCTAAGAGGCATGACAAAATTTGGGAGTATGTTATTAAGGGGAAAATAGTATCTGTAAACCAAGGAAAAGAATTTTGATTTTATTCAAATTTTGGGGGGGAAACCACTGAACAGATTTAAACAAAGAAGAATCATTTTTTTATTTTTTAAAAAGCTTATTTTGGCTTTTGTGTGAAGAAAAGAATATAGTGATAAGAATGAATGAAAGAGATTACTTAGGAGGCTCCCTTGGTACAAGTAAGAGATTGTAGGATCTTGGAATCAGGAAGTAGTAATAGAATTGCAGTGGGACTTGTGGATATGTTGGAACAAGGTATGAGGGAAAGATATGATGTAGAGAAAATTTCTTTATTAGCTTGGTAAAAGGCTAAGAAGCATCTTTTCTTTGAGAGGACAGATCAATGAAGGGAAGATTCAGAATGAGTTAGAGGGATTAAGAGTCATGAAGAGCGGGTTCCTGGGTGGCTCAGATGGTTAAGTGTCTCCCTTTGGCAGGCCTGGTCAGGATCTCAGGGTATTGGGTTCTATCCCAATATTTGCTGTGGGTTTTTCATAGATGGCTTTGATAGGATCCAAAGCATATAAAAAGGGTTATTCACCACAACCAAGTGGGATTTATTTCTGGGCTGCAAGGTTGGTTCAATATCTGCAAATTAATGTGATACAATAGATTAATAATGAAAGAACAAAAACCATATGATACTCTCAACAGATGCTGAAAAAGCATTTGACAAATTACAGCACCTTTTTGATCAAAACTCTTCAAAGTGTAGGGATAGAGGGTACATACCTAAATATCATCAAAGCCATCTATGAAAAAACCCACAGTGAATATCATTCTCAATGGAGAAAAACTTAGAGCTTTCCCCTAAGGTCAGGAACATGGCAGGAATGCCCACTATCACTACTGCTATTCAACATAGTATAGAATCTCTAGCCTCTGCAGTCAGACAACAGAAAGAAATAAAAGTCATGCGAATTGGCAAAGAAGAAGTCAACCTCTCACTCTTTGCAGATGATATGATACTTTACGTGGAAAACCCAAAAGACTTCACTCCATAACTTTTAGAACCCATACAGGCATTCAGAAAAATGTCAGGATATAAAAATTAATGTACAGAAATCAGTTGCATTTCTTTTTTTTTTTATTTATTTATTTGACAGTAGATGGAGAGGCAGGCAGAGAGAGAGAGAGAGAGGGAAGCAGGCTCCCTGCTGAGCAGAGAGCCCGATGCGGGACTCGATCCCAGGACCCTGAGATCATGACCTGAGCCGAAGGCAGCGGCTTAACCCACTGAGCCACCCAGGCGCCCCATCAGTTGCATTTCTATACACCAACAACAAGACAGAAGAAAGAGAAATTAAGAGTCAATCCCATTTACAACTACACCCAAAACCATAAGATACCTAGGGAAAAAACCTAACCAAAGAGGCAAAGAATCTGTACTCCGAAAACTATAAAGTACTCATGAAAGAAATTGAGGAAGACACAAATAAATGGAAAAATGTTCCATGCTCATGGATTGGAAGAACAAATATTGTGAAAATATCTGTCATCTAAAGCAATCTACACATTTAATGCAATCCCTATCAAAATACTATCCATTTTTTTCAAATAAATGGAACAAAGTATCCTAAAATTTATATGGAACCGAGAAGGCCTCAAATAGCTAGAGGTATGTTGAAAAAGAAAGCCAAAGTTAGTGGCACCACAATTCCGGACTTCAAGTTCTATTACAAAGTTGTCATCATCAAGACAGTATGGTACTGGCACAAAAACAGACACATAGATCAATGGAACAGAATAGAGAGCCCAGAAATAGACCCTCAACTCTACGGTCAACTAATCTTTGACAAAGCAGGGAAGAATGTCCAATGGAAAAAAGACAGTCTCTTCAACAAATGGTGTTGGGAAAATTGGACAGCCACATGCATAAAAGTGAAACTGGACCATTTCCTTACACCACACAAAAAATAGACTCAAAATTGATGAAAGACCTCAATATGAGTCAGGAATCCATCCAAATACTTGAGGAGAACATAGGCAGCAACCTCTTCGACCTCAGCCACAGCAACTTCTTCCTAGAAACATCACCAAAGGTAAGGGAAACAAGGGCAAAAATGAACAACTGGGACTTCATCAAGATCAAAAGCTTTTGCACAGCAAAGGAAACAGTCAACAAAATAGAAAGATAACTGACAGAATGGGAAAATATATTCACAAATGACATATCAGATAAAGGGCAGGTATCCAAAGTCTCTAAAGAATCAAACTCAACACCTAAAGAATAAATAAGCAAGAAATGTGCAGAGGACATGAACAGACATTTCTGCAAAGAAGACATCCAGGTGGCCAACAGACACATGAAAAAGTGCTTCACATCACTCAACATCAGGGAAATACAAATTAAAACCACCTCACACCAGTCAGAATGGCTAAAATTAACAAGTCAGGAAATGAGAGATGTTGGAGAGAATACAGAGAAAGGGGAACCCTCCTACACTGTTGGGGGGAATGCAAGCTGGTGAAGCCACTCTGGAAAACAGAATGGAGGTTCCTGAAGAAGTTGAAAATAGAGCTACCCTACAACCCAGCAATCACATTACTGGGTATTTACCCTAAAGATACAAATGTAGTGATCTGAAGGGACACATGTGCCCAAGTGTTTATAGCAGCAATGTACACAATAGCCAAACTATGGAAAGAACGTAGATGTCCATCAAAAGATGAATGGATAAAGAAGAACACACACACACACACACACACACACACACATATATAATGGAATATTATGCAGCCATCAAAAAAATGAAATCTTGCCATTTGCAAGGATGTGGGTAGAACTAGAGGGTATTGTGCTGAGCGAAATAAATCAATCAGAGAAAGACAATTATCATATGATCTTCTTGATATGAGGAATTTGAGAGGCAGTGTGGGAGCTTTGGGGGGTAGGGAAGGAAAAAATGAAACAATATGGGATCAGGAGGGAGACAAACCATAAGAGATTGTTAATCTTATAAAACAAACTGAGGGTTGCTGGAGGGAGGGGGAGTGTGGAAAGGGTGGCTGGGCTATGGACATTGGAGAGGGTAAATGTTATGGTGAGTGCTTTGAAGTGTGCAAGCCTGACAATTCACAAACCTATACTCCTGGGGCAAATAATACATTTTATGTTAATAAAAATAATTAATAAAAAACATTCAAAGTTGCAAGGAGACTATCCAGATCTCTATAGAACAAGGGTTGAATGGTATCATCCAAGACACTACCTCCTCTAATTATTCTGTTCTATCATCTTAAAAGTTATGGCTTTACATCTTTCTGATCTCCACCTCATAGTTCTATGACATTACTAAAGGTGGTTGTTGTATCTCTGAATATTTATAATTTCTATAACAGAAAGGAAGAAGTATGGTAAAATGTACCGTGTTTATTCTAGGAAGGGGTTATATTTTCATGTCAGAAGAGAAGTTCACCCTACTTAATTTATTCTTATTTCATATTAGATAGAACTGGGTAAGATATGTGTCCTTAGACCAACTGGTCAAAGGAATACAATTTCTAAAATAATAGGACAGGTTAATGGTTCTTTAGGATGAGGACCAGAAGTCTGTATTTCAACCAAAGCTCCAAATGATTCTGATGCTAGCTAAAGCTTGAAAAACACCCACATATGATTGAAGGTTGGGTAGGGTCTATGATTGCTAAATCAAGAGCACTTATGACCTAAATAGACCATAAATGTGACAACAAGCCAGAAAAAGGGCTGGAGAGGCATTGGCTAGTAGAAACTTAGATTTGAAATACTTTCATGAATGCATCTTAACTCTTTAGTTTTCAGGAGTTTCTTCCTATTTAATATGAAATTTGGGGAACCTGGGAGGCTCAGTCAGTTAAGCATCTGCCTTTGGCTCAGGTCATGATCTCAGGGTCCTGGGATCAAGCTCCACGTCTAGTTCCCTGCTCAGTGGGGAGTCTGCTTCTCCCTTTTCCTCTGCCCCTCCTCCTTCTCACATCCTCTCTCTCTGTCAAATAAATAATAAAATATTAAAAATATGAGATTAATTTTCCTCATATAACATTATAAGAGCAAAAGGAAATAATAAAATGGTAGTATACTCAATATTAACATTGAATGATGAAATGATAAACAGCAAGAAAACAGGGAAAGAAAGAAAACTGATGGTACTACAGTGGAGTTCTAACATGGGGGTGAGACCAGAGTAAGAAACATAAGAGATAAATAGATGTTAAAAGATGATAGATAAGGAGGGTTAAGGTATCCAAGAGTTTTTATCATTGCCCAATAAGAAATGCATCCTTTAGCCTGAACAACATTCAGAGTATGATTCTGCTTTCTATAGCATGATGCATATTGTGAATCAACCCACAATCAATAGAAAGCAATTAAGTTATAGAGAGAAGAATTTTCCTGAGTAAATAGTGAGAGCAGAGTATTTTGCTAAATTAATTGAAGAAGCAAATATCCACTTAAATCAGCTGATTAAATGCAACATTGGAAGGGAACATTTATAAATTATAGTTGAGATTAAAGATAAATTTCTAATAGGAACAAATGCTTTTAAAACTGGCCAATAAAAACACAGTTAGAATGGGAAAAGTAGGACATGGGGCACAAAAAGTTGATGGCAAAGGAATAGAGACTACACTGTGCGTTTTTGGGCCATATTATTCAAAAATTCCCATTAGTACTTTAGTAAAGGAAGAATTAAAACTTACTGTCATAACACCTTGGATAATGTTAAATTTTTTTTATTTTAATTTTAAAATTATGCAACATTAAGTGCATCATGAACTTTGTCTCATTATCACTCTAAAGTGAAAGTTAAGTCATTCCCAATTTATAATTTTGTTATCTTTATAATGCTGGGAATTAAAGAATCCCTCCAAACAGCATAGGCAATAACAGTGAAAAGCACATATTAATACTAAATATAAATCCAAGTGCTTAGAAGGAGTTAAAAAAGAGAAATAAAGCCCTTCCACCCCCAACAGAATATGAGTTCAATAGGATTGTTTCCAACCAGACTTTTTAAAAACACTTAGTGTATTTTAGAATAGAACATAAGAGATAAATGGTTAATATTTTCAAACACCATGAAATGCTAGTGTAGATAGTAAAAGGGAACTATTTGTGGTCTTTCATGACTTATATAATGTGAAAAAAAATTCCCATGGATAAATGTCTTTCTAATTATTTCAGTCAGAAAGATAGTTTACACCTGATCAGCTTAGCAACTAGCAGGAAAAGAAATCCATAGACACTGTGATACTGGGTCTATTTTGTGCCTGACCAGTCTGATTTGTCAAGGACAATCAATTTGACCACTGAAGAGAAACAGGGCATGTCTAAGGAAAACTTGTAATATACTTGTACTTCAGAGCTTATACCTGTCAAATAGGATTTTTTTTTTACGTCAACTCATTCTTGCTTTGATTTTAAATTCTTTCCACAGTGGAACAAAAGTATAGTAGTTTTGAAAATGATATATTAAGTGACGCTATTTACTTATGCTTTACTCTCTATTACTATATTTGGAAACCAAAAAGAATCATGTGATATAAAAAATAATGCAGAATGTTTTCTGCAGAAAGAAATGCATGAATGCAATACAATCTGATGGATAGACATATGGGATTCTGAATTGTATAAATATGTGCAATGCACAGAAGCAACTTTCATGGGAAAAATATCAACTTCATAGAATTCCAAGGTCACAATTATCTTCTTACCTAAATCATTGTCCTACATCAGGACCTAGAAGAGGCCCCTTCTTTATTATTAAGTGAGAGGACTGGACCCACTTAATCTTTCTCAATTCCTTCAGATTTAAGTTTATGAATATTATATTTGGAAATACATTTGAATGTATGTGTCCTTTAAAATATAGTTCTTTTCTTCCGATCCATGAGCATGGAATGGTTTTCCATCTTTTTGCATCTTCTTCAATTTCTTTCATGAGTGTTCTGTAGCTCCTTGAGTACAGATCCTTTACCTCTTCGTTTAGGTTTATTCCCAGGTATCTTATGGTTCTTGGTTCTATAGTAAATGGAATCGATTCTCTAATTTCCCTTTCTGTATTTTCATTGTTAGTGTATAAGAAAGCAATTGATTTCCGTACATTGATTTTGTATCCTGCCACATTACTGAATTGCTGTATGAGTTCTAGTAGTTTGGGGATGGAGTCTTTTGGGTTTTCCATATAAAGTATCACATCATCTGCAAAGCGAGAAAGTTTGATTTCTTCATTGCCAGTTTGAATACATTTTATTTCTCTTTGTTTTCTGATTGCTGTTGCTAGGATTTCTAATACTATTGAACCAGAGTGATGAGAGCGGGCATCCTTGTGGTCCTGATCTCAAAGGGAATGGAAGGCTGTCAGCTTTTTCCCATTGAGGATGATATTCGCTGTGGGTTTTTCATAGATAGGTTTTATGAAGTTGAGGAATGTTCCCTCTATCCCTATACTTTGAAGCATTTTAATCAGGAATGTATGCTGTATTTTGTCAAATACTTTTTCTGCATCAATTGAGAGGACCATTTGATTCTTCTCTCTTCCCTTATTGGTTTGTTCTACACATTGATTGATTTGCAAATGTTGAACCACCCTTGCAGCCCAGGGATAAATCCCACCTGGTCATGGTGGATAATCTTTTTAATGTAC
This sequence comes from Mustela nigripes, assembly GCF_022355385.1. Lineage (NCBI taxonomy): Eukaryota > Metazoa > Chordata > Mammalia > Carnivora > Mustelidae > Mustela > Mustela nigripes. The sequence goes on from NC_081573.1 coordinate 38,558,984, forward strand.
TGTTGATCCTTTTAGCTAGGATCTTCTTGAGAATCTTAGCATCCATTTTCAACAGGGATATTGGTCTGAAATTCTCCTTTTTGGTGTGGTCTTTTCTTGGTTTGGGGATCAGGGTAATGCTGGCTTCATAAAAAGAGTCTGGAAGTTTTCCTTCTGCTTAAATTTTAAAAAAGCTTTAGGAGAATAGGTACTATTTCTTGTTTGAAAGTTTGGTAGAATTCCCCAGGTAATCTGTCAGGTCCTGGACTCTTGTTTTTTGGGAAATTTTTGATCACAGCTTTAAACTCGTTACTAGATATTGGTCTATTCAGGTTGTCAATTTCTTCCTGATTCAGTTTTGGTAGTTTATAGTTTTCCAGGAATGCATCCATTTCATCTAGGTTGTTAAAATGTCTATACTGCCTAGAGCAATCTATACTTTTTTTTTTTTAAAGATTTTATTTATTTATTTGACAGAGAGAGACAGTGAGAGAGAGCATGAGCGAGGAGAAGGTCAGAGGGAGAAGCAGACTCCCCATGGAGCTGGGAGCCTGATGTGGGATTTGATCCTGCGATTCCGGGATCATGACCTGAGCCGAAGGCAGTCGTCCAACCAACTGAGCCACCCAGGCATCCCGAGCAATCTATACTTTTAATGTCATTCCGATCAAAATTCCACTGGCAATTTTCAAAGAGGTGGAGCAAACAATCCTAAAATTTGTATGGAATCAGAAGAGATCCCAATTTGCTAAGGAAATGTTGAAAAAGAAAAACAAAACTGGGGCATCATGTTGCCCAATTTCTTTTTTTTTTTTTTAAAGATTTTATTTATTTATTTGACAGAGAGATCACAAGTAGGCAGAGAGGCAGGCAGAGAGAAAGGGGGAAGCAGGCTCCCTGCTGAGCAGAGAGCCCGATGTGGGGCTCGATCCCAGGACCCTGAGACCATGACCTGAGCCGAAGGCAGTGGCTTAACCTATTGAGCCACTCAGGCGCCCCCATGTTGCCCAATATCAAACTTTATTACAAACCTGTGATCACCAAGACAGCATGGTACTGGCACAAAAACAGAGACATAGACCAATGGAACAGATATGGACCCTCAACTCTATGGTCAAATTATCTTCAACAAAGCAGGAAAAAATAGATAGTGGAAAAAAGACAGTCTCTTCAATAAATGGTGCTGGGAAAATTGGACAGCTATGGGTAGAAGAATGAAACTCAACCATTCTCTTACACCATACACAAAGATAAACTCGAAATGGATAAAAGACCTCACATGAGGCAGGGATCCATCAGAATCCTAGAGGAGAACATAGGCAGTAATGTCTTTGACATCGGCCCCAGCAACTTCTTTTGAGACATGTCTCCAAAGGCAAGGGAAACAAAAGTGAAAATGAACTTTTGGGACTTTATTAAGATCAAAAGCTTCTGCACAGCAAAGGAAACAGTCAACAAAACAAAGATGCAACCCAAGGAATGGGAGAAGACATTTGCAAATGACAATACAGACAAAGGGCTGATATCCAGGATCTATAAAGAACTCCTCAAACTCAACCCACACAAAACACACAAAACAAACAATCAGGTAAAAAAATGGGCAGACCATGAACAAACACTTCTCCAATGAAGACATACAAATGGCTAACAGACACATGAAAAAAACGTTCCTCATCACTAGCCATCAGGGAGATTCAAATCAAAACTTCATTGAGATACCACCTGACACCAGTTAGAATGGCCAAAATTAACAAGACAGGAAACAACGTGTATTGGAGAGGATGTGGAGAAAGGGGAACCCTCTTACACTGTTGCTGGGAATGCAAGTTGGTGCAGTCACTTTGGAGAACTGTGTGAAGATTCCTTAAGAAATTAAAAATAGAGCTTCCCTATGATTCTGTAACTGTACTACTGGGTAGTTACCCCAAAGATACAGATGTAGAGAAAAGAAGGGCCATCTGTACCCCAATGTTCATGGCAGCAATGGCCACATTCGCCAAACTGTGGAAAGAACCAAGATGCCCTTCAACGGATGAATGGATAAGGAAGATATATGTGGTCCATATATACTATGGAGTACTATGCCTCCATCAGAAAGGATAAATACCCAACTTTTGTATCAACATGGACAGGACTGGAAAAGATTATGGTGAGTGAAATAAGTCAACCAGAAAGAGTCAATTCACAGACCTGTACCCCTGGGGATAAAAACATATGTTTATATAAAATAAAAAATTAAAATAAATAAATAAATAAATAAAAAGAAAGAGTCAATTGTCATATGATTTCTCTTATTTGTGGAGCATGAGAAATAATACAGAGGACATAGGGAGATGGAGAAGAGAAGGGAGTTGGGGGAAATTAGAAGGGGAGACAAACCATGAGAGACTGTGGACTCTGAAAAACAATCTGAGGCTTTTGGAGGGGAGGGGCTGGGAGTTTGGGTGAGCCTCATGGTAGGTATTATGGAGGTATGTATTGCATGGAGCGCTGGGTGTGGTGCATAAACAATGAATTCTGGAGCACTGAAAAGAAATTTAAAAAATAAATAAAAAATTAAAAAAATAAAAAAATAAAAACTGGAAAAAATAAAATAAAATATATTTTCTTATAAGAAATTTCTATAAGGAATAAAGCACGTGGTTCTTTAAATTATATATATTTATATATGCATTTTAGCAAGGAGCAGATGAAACACAGAAATTACAAGATTTTAAGAATTTATTACTAAAGACACTATTTAAACATACATAGAGAAGTTTAAGTTATATCACAAAGCATAGTGCATTACTCCAAGGTTTTAACCACCTCGAGGTATAAAAAGATAACTGAATAGAAGAGGTTAAGGAACACAAAGAAGACAATGTCCTATATTACAAGAAACTTTGAGAGGAGTTTTCATTTAATTCAGAAACAACCAGTCAGAGGTAATTCTTTAGAGAGGAAATAAATACTCTGATCACACTTTCTTCACTGTCCCTCAGTCTTCTGTCATGGCTCCCAATTGGCCAAGGCCAGTGGAAAGCCAGAGTGTAAAGGAGCTCCCCTGGTAAACTCCATACCTGGCAGTATTAGTGGGGGTAAAGTGAGTAGGGGGGAAAACAGAGAATATTGGAGAAAAGTAAGCAGTGGATCTGGAGAGCCAAAAGAAGATTATCTTGCTTCATTGGTTTTGTTAGCATTTAAATTCAATTATTGGACTATATCCAAAGGATTACTGAATTACTATTTGATTTTCTACAAATTGTTTTTGGTATAAATTTGTGTGATACTAGCTTACTTTGATAAATATCAAAGTATATTCTTATTATCCCAAAACCATTTGTTTCCAAAAAAAGTAAAAACTACTATGAATACATTAATATGATCATCCTTGGAGCCTTCCTTAGACCTAAAACTGTTCTTGGAAATGCACATGCAAACATGTACACATGGCATATGCAGATCACATACATACACTTAAAATAATTACTTCAAATTCTGTGGCTTTAATAACAATAATGGGTACTCATTATTACACATTTACTGTACAGAAATCTACAGAGCAAAGTGCCTCAGAGTGTAGGCTTTGGATACACATTACCTGGATCTCATCCTACTGTTGCCAATAACTAACTGTGTGTTCTTGGTCAAGTTATTCAACATCTCCAAGCCACAGTTACCTTATACACAGATCAGGTATGTTAATAATCCCAATTGATTTGGGGTGGAAGTAACATAGGTAAAGACCGCAGCCTGGTTCAGTTTTAGGGATGCTAGTTTAATTAATGAGCAGGGCTAGAAATAACAATTCTCTCTTTACTGTATTTGTCCTACTTGTATTACTGATAATACTGCTGCTTTCTATGAGAAAAGTAGACAAAAGTATTGGATATATGTGCTGACTCTACCTCTATTATTATAAACACTTAAAAGTCAGGTAAGAATAATATCTAGCTGGCTCAGTTTGTACAGCATCTGACTCTTGATCTCTGAGTTGTGATCTCCAGCACTATGTCAGCTGTAGAGATTTCTTTAAAAAACCAAAAATATTTAAAAGTCAAGTACGAATAAATGTCACTGTGTCTCCTGATGTGATTTTACTGAAATCTGGAATGCAGCTAAAATGGAGTAACATGAGAATTCCACATATTGGTCTCCAACTGAAAAGTAGCAACGTAGAATAGATTTTACTAACTAAAAGAATTTTCTTTATATATTGTTACATGCCTTAAACACTGGAAAAAAAAAAGTCTTTACAGATCACACTCTACACTCATTTGAATGCTTACTTGCAATTCCCAAAGTGATCCTACCACAGTATTGGGTAAAGATGAGTTCAATACCTCTTTCACTAGGGAACATTTTCTCTTAGGTTTGTTTTTGTTTGCTTTTTTGTTTGTTGTTTGTTTGTTTTGGTAGGGGGTTGTTTTTGTTTCTGTTGTTATCTTAATTCTAGAAAGTTAGAGAAGATCAGGAATATTCATGAAGTACATATTTGAGATCACTGATTTGGAAACAAGACCAAATAAAACAAGTTCTATATCACCGAGTGTAACAGAAGTCAAATTACAGAGCAGAGAGAGCTCTGAGGCCTGAACTTCTGTTCCAACTTAATGAACCTGTAGGTCATGTTTAAATGGAAACTGAGGTCATATAGATTTATGGATATATTTGAAACATGGATATAGCCCAGTGCAACACATCTTGACAAGATAAACCTAATTCAATTATGGAAAGAACTGTTTTTCTGCTTCCTACTTCCTCTGTAAATCTTATGAGGAAAAGGAACTATGTGTGTGTGTATGCAATATATATGTATATATGTGTACATACACACATACATATTATATGTATTATATACAACATATATTGTACATATATGTATATTACATATCATTGTTCAAACACAATGATAACAACTTTATATAGAGAATTTCGCTTGAAAGGGTTTAAATGAGGGGCACCTGAGTTGCTTAGTCAGTTGATGTATTACATGTTGACTAATTGAATTTAAATTTAAAAAAGTAAAGATGATTTGATACATTAAGCAATACCCAAAATATTACACTGAGCAAAAGAAGCAAGACAAAAGAGTAAATACTATAGGATTCCATTTTCATGGCATTCAAGAAGACCAAAAGTAAACTATGGTGATAGAAATAAGAATACTAGTACTTTTAGCAAGGCAAGACTAATTGGAATGGAAAAGAAAGAAAATTTCCGAGATTGACAGAAATATCTTATATTTTGGTTGAGATTATGATTGCACAGGTATGTGTATGTGAGCACACGTGCACACGTGCATATATGTGTTTTGTGTATATGTTTATCTATGAGTACTAAGATCTGTACATTTCACTTTGTATAAATTTTACTTGGAAAACAAATTAAAAACATACTGGAGTAATAAATAACCCATGTACATTTCTACAATTAGACAACAGCAAAAAATGAACAAAAAAGAAACAAGCACATAGTTGTGGCTAAAATGCCACAACTGTTGTTTGTTGTTGTAAATTTGCAAATTCACTTTTTTAAATAAATTTTTTTAAAGTAACTCTTTAAGTTTACTATCTATATCACCATTCTCAACACACTTAAACATAGAAATTCTATTCTCCTTGGTGGAGAAATTTCAGAACTTTTCAAAAAATGTACATGAGATACAATGTTTTTCAATATCATTGAGGTATAGTTGACAAATAAAGTTGTAATATATTTTAATTGGATTTTTACACAGGTAACTTAAATATCATGGTTTTCATCCATATTTTAAAGCACATTTTACACTTTGTCAAAACACTCACTTTTCAGATTTCACCCAGAATTGCCATCAATTAATTGATAATTTAAAAATAAAGGTAATAAACTTTATGAGTGTTACTGGCTGTCTATACTTGAGGAAAAAAAAAAATCACTAGGTCATGTCAGCCATTTCCAGGATTGCTCTGAAACTTGAGTGAAGATTGAAATAGTCCTTCAGTTTTAATATAATTCAAAGTGGCTCAGCCCAATTTTGAATTTTTAAGAAAATTTAATACTTTCATTCTCAAATCTCTATACTGCCTGAATCCTGAGTACTAAACCAAGGTGGATAACCTGAAGACATGAAATACTATATGCTATCATTTTTGCATAATCAACTCTGAATGTATTGTAAAAGTGTCCTACAGTTTAATTTGTTGGTTTGGAATCATTTAGCAGAAACTTAGAGCAGATATGGATATTTAAATATGTTTTCATCAGTGACATCCTAAAAATAAAAAAAAGAGTTGTATTTTTATGAGAATCTAGTAAATTTCAAAATGTTGTTAACTATTCACTTTCAGTTTCTAGAGAATCTTAATTATTTTAACTGCTACTTACAAGCCATGGGACCCCATTTGCATGAGTGCTGTTGTTGTTTTAACTCATTTTATAGAAGTGATCTTTCACTGTATTCAGAAATTGAACTTGTAGCACAGAACTTATGTCCACTTAGAGAGGAAACACTGTATCTGGGAAGTGAAAACTGAAAAGGGTAGAGGTGATGATAAATGTGACTAAAAATTATATAATGCAATATTCACCTTTACTTCCTTATTTTCATTTTCTTCCTTTCCTCCCTTCTTTTTTCCCTCCCTCCCTTCCTCTCCCCTTCCTTCCTTCCTCTCTCCCCTTCCTTACTTCATGAGTTTCTTCTTTAGAACCAACCTCCCCTACACAGTATTCACACACATTTGAAGGAGGAAAAAAGAAAAAATAAAATTTTAACATTTCTGTAGTTGTTACATTTTTGCTTTCTTCTTTTCTTCTTTTTTCCTACTCTTTCCTTTAGTTCCTTCATTTTTTCTTTCATCCATCCAAACATTGCCCTTGGATTTTGCTAAAACTTACTATGTTCTAAGCTCTGTGCTAAATGCTGGCAATATAAGGATTTGTTATGGTCCCTGAGCTTTAGATGTGTATTCTGTGGGCTTACAAATTTATAAAATTGTAAGAACTGCATACAATGATACACACTGAAATTGGTTTATGAGGAAGGCTTGTGAAGCCAGAAATACTGAAAGGAACACTGAGGGTCATACAGACTCAGGTTCATGCATGTTTTCATACCAGAAGCAAGTTATTTCCCTTTTCAACTATCACATCTCATGGGGATGTAAGGATCAATCACTGATAGTACATGCTGAGCTTAGAGTAACTAGTTACTCCACCTTCATTTAAGGAAGATAGAGTGAACAGACAGACTTTACATACCTCTTTGACCTTAATCACAATTATGAATACTTTCTTCCTTCGTCCTGAAAATTACAGAAGTTGGTGTACTAAGAATAGTATATATTTTAATCTGGGTGGTTTAATCTGGGTACGTTTACTCATGTTAACTCATTCCGTTATACACTTAAGTTTAGTGGTCTTATGTGATTTTTGTGTGTGTGCGTGTGTATGTGTGTAAATGTTAATTCAAAATAGATGAAGAGAGATACAGATAAAGGGGGAGAGAAAAGAAGGAGAAAGATGAGAAGAAAAAAAAGAAAAAATCTTGGTAAATAAGAGTTCTGAAGCACATCGAATAACTTTATTTTATTTTTAATTTTTTAAATATTTTATTTGTTAGAGAGAGAGCAAGAAAGAGAGAGAGAGTGGCACAAACAGGGGGATGCGTGACTCAATCTCAGTGTCCTGGAATATGACCCAAGCCGAAGGCAGATGCTTAACTGACTGAGCCACCCGGGCATCCCATAGCATAATTTTTAAAAGATACCAGATGTCATCAGAGTTGGTTTAATGGAAAGCTAATGTGGATTTTGGTATAGTTAAAATATCATAATATTTGTGAACTGTATTTATATTTAGATGTGTTGATTTTTCAAGCCAAGCATGAAAATGAGACTTAATTCATGGCACTGTCTCATTTGATTTAATCAATCTTCCCACCAGCCAGGTACTAGAGAGATTAACAACTTTATGAGTACAATGATGCTCAGGGAGATGATCAGAGAGGAAATGACAAGAGGTGACAATACCTGGACTGGGAAATTAGTGTTGATGGAGAAAATCAGGTAACATGTCTCTACTATCACCGAATAAGGTGCACTCATTTTGATATTCTTTTCCCTTTGGGTCTACTCAAACATTCAGTCTTTTATGTTCTATTTTCTGGGTCTTAGTTCAAGGAAAAATCTAAAGCTACCTTCAGTTTTGTTTCTTTGTACATCACCTACTTACTTAAAAAAAAATGCATGTGTATTTATAGTTTTTTCTTTTTATCCTGAAATCCATTATTTTTATCAAGGCATGTCTTAAGTGGTTGATTTCATCAAGATGCCTTTGTTTTCTGGGAAGAATGCCAAGGTAGTTCACAGATTGAAAGGAAGAACTGCAGGCTCTTTCTTCTCACAGTTTGGAACTGGGTCATGAAGCGATAGGCCTCCTTCCGTTTTCTCTTTCTGCTTAGCTCTACCCAGTTTTACTCTGAAAACAAACTTTCCACATATAGCAGTTAAAAAGGATGTCACAGCTCTATAGTCACACTCCTGAGCCTTAGAATTTGCCATGTAAAAATAGTTTCTTCATCCAGTTGCTGCTGAGAAGACTCCTCTGCTTGGTTTAGCCTTGGTGATGCAATGGTCTTTGAATTAGTACTTGTGGGGGTAGTGGGAGGATGCACTGGGTGGCTCAGTTGTTTAAGCTTCTGCCTTTGGCTCAGGTAGTGATCCCAGGGTCCCGGGATGGAGGCCCAGACCAGTATCCCTGCTCAGAGGGAAGCCTGCTTCTCCCTCTCTTTCTGCCGTTCCCCTTGCTTGTACTTGGTCTTTCTTGCTCTCTCTCTCCAACAAATAAATAATCTTGAAAGAAAGGAAGAAAAAAAGAAATAAAGAAAGAAAGAGAGAGAGAGAGAAAGGAAGGAAAGGAAAGGAAGGAAGGAAAAGGAAAGGAAAGGAAAGGAAAGGAAAAAAAGGAAAGGAAAGAAAGGAAAGAAGGAAGGAAGGAAGGACGGATCAATCACTGGGGGAATGGAGAGAGTGGTTTACCAGGTGCTATATTTTGGTCTATTTTCACAGAGCTAAATAGGTTGCTAAGATTGGCAGCTCAATTAGGACCACATGGAATGGGAGAAAGATAGTTTTCTGAAGGATGAAATGTTGAAAAATTGGAATGAATATATATCTACGAAGGTTTTCAAGTGATAACTTATCTACTATGGTATCTAACATGTTCAGGTTAATTTGCTCCCTAATAATATAAGATCTTATTGAATTATTTATTTATTGTTATCATCTTTAGCATAGAGTGTATACTTGTATTATTTCTTTAAGTATTTTTGTCTTCCCATGTTTTCTGATCTCTTCTTTTGAAATAAAAACCATCAGTGCATTGCTTGTACTGGATACAGCCTCCATGTTTTCTGTTATACTCCATCATTTTAAACACTGAATTTATTTTCACAGTCACTGCCCATGTCCTAAACATAAACATTTTACATGGATTGGTGTAATTCATTCTCTCTCTTTATTTCTTTCTTCTTCTTTAGTCTTAGGAAGAAAGTATCAGATGTCTAGTGCAAGTAATAGGAAATAACAAGCTTAGTGGGTTGGATAGATATCAATTCAATCCTGGCAATTTGCTATTTGAATAACCTAGAGAAATGTACTTTATTGCTCATTTATTTTTTTTTTTTTAAAGATTTATTTATTTATTTATTTGACAAAGAGAGATTACAAGTAGGCAGAGAGGCAGGCAGAGAGAGAGAGAGGAGGAAGCAGGCTCCCTGCTGAGCAGAGAGCCTGATGCGGGACTCGATCCCAGGACCCTGAGATCATGGCCTGAGCCGAAGGCAGCGGCTTAACCCACTGAGCCACCCAGGCGCCCTTATTGCTCATTTATAAAGTGGAAATTTTTTTTAAGGAAATAAGTGAGGTAGAACACTTAGCTATTGCTTATAAATGTCTATATAGCTATATCTATAACATATATGTTTAACAAATTCTCATAGTTTTACTGAAGTGATCCATTTAAAGACAAAAATGTCTGTTTCTTCACTCACCTTGACACTTTGGAAGTTCTTGCTATAGATAGGACAAAGTCACAGCTTCTTCGTATGACTTATAAGGAACTCAATATAATGTCACCATATTTTATATTCAAGACACCAATCAATTGCTATCCATTGCTATGTACCTCATCTTTACTGTATTTGTTTTTCTTTTGAAAAGCTTTTGTTTTTTCCTGAAATGTTCTTGCCTTCTTTTCCCCCAAATTCTTGTTTATTCTTCAGCTAGATTGTATGACACTTATTCCACAAAATGTTTCCTAATGTCCTAATCCAGTTGCAAGTGTTGGTGAAGAAATACTGAACAGGTCTTATGCCATTTAACAATTTGAATCATATTTATTCTAATATATGTGTATCTCTTCCTTAGATAGTTAGTATGCTTCATTTATTTTTATCAATTGCCACTTACAATATATTACAGTTAAGAAAGTGGGTTATGAATTGATAAATTCTCTATCAGAGGGAGGAACCTAAAATAAAATTGTTTCTCAAAAGTATGTTGAACAGCTAACTAAATAGGTGAATGCATAAATAAATACATAGATGGATAAATACTTCCTTGATTAAAATAGCCTTAGGTATGTATATGTTTTAATTCAGTAAATATTCACTAAACTCATACTTCAAAGTAAGCCCTGTTTTTCTTTACTGATATAAGCATATCCTCATCAGTCTACCATAAGATATTAATCATTCTAATTATCTTAGAAGATGAGTCCTTTTACAAAATTTCATTATAGAGATTTCCTTGGATTTTGAACTCATCCACCAATTCCATCTGTCATTAATGTGCATTGCACATCATGGTACAGAGATATACAGGTTTTCTTTCCTCTGCCACTTTTGGAATAGTGAAGAGATGCCAATGTTCAGTCAATGACCTCTTGATCCTCTTTATGCTATGCTCACAGTGCTGGCAAAGAAAAGAACCTGAGCTTCTTTCTGAACCCTTAGGGAATATTTTGAAGCTAGTTTGCCCTGAAGAGTCTTATCCAAACATGATATGCATCTTATTACATAAGAGGATATTATACCCAGAGAATACATAACTTAGCAAAATAGAAAAAAATAATTTTAGTATATTTTTAGGAGTGACAACTTTTTTTAATCAATTGATTAATATAAATCTATATAAACACATGACATACGGCATACATTTATAGGGAATATTAATAAGTTATTAATAGAAATACAATAATTCTTAATTTCAAACCAAAATTATTTATGGCCCTTTAAACAATAAGCCCATGGAGAGGAATACTAAAGAACCATGTATATTTTGTGACTTATCTGAATTTTGTTGGCCAATGAGGACTATCTAAAAAATGGAGGAGAATACAGTTGGTGATTAGAAGTTGGACCCTCAACTTTACAATTCTGCCAATTGTAACAGCATGTGTATATCCTGAATTGGATCCGTACCCACCCACTAGAAAGGCATCTTTATAGTAATGTGGTTGCTGGTATATTCAAAACAATGGTTCATTTGTTCTTTTACTTACTATCTTAGATAATTGATCTACAGTAGTTAGTAAAATAAAGATCGCCTCTGACCTTACAGAACACAATGTTTACTGAAGAAAAAGTGTCAATGCATAAGTCAACCAATAATCATTTGGTCAGATTGTGAAAAAATGAATGCTCTGAGTTAATAAACAAAATGCTATTCTGAATGGAGATCAATTAAAGAAATCTACTAGAATAAGTTTAGCTTGAAAGACGTGATAAGAGACCAACAACAATAAAAAAAAATCAATGGAAGATTTATAGAACAAGAGGGAAATGTAATTCCAAGATGAAGAGAGTATGCGCGAAGTATCTGAAACAAGCAAACAAAAAAGTTATTTTAAAAATTGAAAGGAAAATTGAAGAACTAGATTACAGTGAAGGAAGGAGGAAATGGCTCAAATTTTTTAGAGAGTTTCAAGATTATATGACAATTTGTTGCTGATAAGGAATTTGAATATAATCTTATGTTCTATAGAGATTGAGATTATTTTTATGTAAAGTCAAGGAAGGGCATGATCTAATTTATATGTTAAAATACGACTCTGATTACCTTGTAGAAAATGATTTATTTTTTTTTTAAAGATTTTATTTATTTATTTGACAGAGAGAAATCACAAGTGGGCAGAGAGGCAGAGAGAGAGAGAGGAGGAAGCAGGCTCCCCGCTGAGCAGAGAGAGCCCGATGCGGGACTCGATCCCAGGACCCCGAGACCATGACCTGAGCCGAAGGCAGCGGCTTAACCCACTGAGCCACCCAGGCGCCCCGAAAATGATTTAAAAAGAAAAACAACAACAACAAAAAAGCATAGAGATAAAAAAGTAGAAAGAGAAAGGTTTGGGTCTGTCCCTACAGATTTCAAAATCAAGAAAAGGAACAAGACATTAATAGCCAATCCCTTTGAATTTTTGTCATTGAAAGGTAGCTTAGAAGGGACATTTACATCAGGATGAGAATTTAACAAAATACCACTAGTCTGGATCATATATATATATATATATATATATATATACATATATATATATATATATATATATATTTTTTTTTTTTTTTTTGCCACATTCTATTGCCTAAGGCAATAGAATCATCTTTATGTGGTCAAAGGAATCTTCTATGTTTCTGCAGTCTCAAAGGGATCTAGATCTTTTAAGTTATTCTTGAAAATTTATAAGGCACAAGTCTTGGATGGAAGAAACCAACACTGGAATAAACCATTATCTTGGGAAATAATTCATTTGTATTTCCAAATACATTGGAAGTTCTAAGACATTTTGTGAAAGACAAATGACACCCTATCTTGTTAGATTTCTATTACCTAATACCAAGTATAAATAGCTTTATTTTGAGCCTATTTGGAAATATAAATGTTATTAACTAGCTATGTTTTCTTTAGTAAAACACTTAAAATTCATTATTAATTTGTTTTTCTGCCCAAAGAAGTGTTGATGTTGACATACAAAAAATCACTGAGCTTTGATTTTCGATTTTTTTTTTTTTCTAAAGACTAGAAAAAGGACTTGTTCCTCTTCTGCTTTACAGCTTGGAAATATTTCCACTTATAAATTTCCTCATGTGAAAAATCTTGATTTATAGGATTGCTGAGAAAAACCAAATGTGTGGAATGAGAACATATTCTATATTTTCCAAGGCTCTAAAGAATGCCAGACTCCTTACTCAATTTAACCTACATTTATAACTCTCTACTGTATGTCAACTTTTGAGTGCATAAAGCATCAAAATACAGCATCAATTCTGTAGGTGTTCATGGTCTAGTAGGAATAACTGAATGAGTAAATGATAATGACAGTCCAGAGTGATAAGGGGAATCATTGAGCTATTAATAAAATCATGATTCTATGGGATTGCATGCATAGATTTTATTTTCTTTGAGTTTCCAAATAAATATGATTCTTCTGGAGGCTATACTGGACTAATTGCTTTCTTAGCAATTTTCCACCATCTCTAATGACAGCTCCTATGTAAAAAAACAAAACACTGATACGAGAACTATCTCTAGCCACACAGAGTTGAAAGGAGTTTCGAGGTCATTTTCTGCAAGCTGATCAATACGAATTGCACACTACATGTCTACCCTGAATTTATTCCTGTAATTTATCTTAGCGTTGAGTGTAGCCATGGTTAATTGCTAATCCATATTCATTGAACATCACAAATGAGGGCACAGTCAGGAGATACTTCATGTACCATCTCATCTACTATAGGAAAAAGTTATGGGCTCAAATTTCCATCTTCTTTTACAGTTGCTTGGTCTCTCTACACTTCTTAAAATTAAAAAAAAAAAGAAGGAATTACTGCTGGAGATCACATAATTTGCATGGTGATGCTTAGCAGGTAATAAATTCATTAAAAATAGGAATATAATTTAAATTGCCACCATATAGCAATTGAATTGGTTTAACTGGACTGAGTTAAAGACATATTTTTACTTGTAAAATTATTTGTACTTCCAAAGGCATCAACTCTAACACTGAATATGTAATTGTTTGGATTATTTCATAAACTCTACTTGAAATGATTTCCAAATTAATGTGTGGCATAATGGGCATAATGATATTAAACATATTATTTTAAAATGTCTCTCTCAGGGCACCTGGGTGGCTGAGTGGGTTAAGCCACTGCCTTCGGCTCAGGTCATGGTCTCAGGGTCCTGGGATCAAGTCCCACGTAGGGCTCTGCTCAGCGGGGAGCCTGCTTCCCTCTTTCTCTCTCTCTGCCTGCCTCTCTACCTACTTGTGATCTCTCTCTGTCAAATAAATAAATAAAATCTTTAAAAAATAAAAATTAAAAAAAATAAAGTCTGCCCCAAATCTCTAATCTTTACTTGAAGATATTTAATTGAATATTGGTAAGTGATGCAAAGAGAGAGAAGAGAGAGTGATAACTGATAATATATAATTTAGACTTTTGCTTAACATTTACCATAAAAAGTTCATATTAATATATTTTAATAATCATCAATTTAATGATATTTACCTATGGTCTATAAACCTCTTGGAATTCCCTCTATTTATGAAAACTTAATTTTTAACAGTAATAATAGTAGCCATTACATATGAGCATCTAGTTCCATACAGAACATCTATATTAATAAACTTATTTATTTCCAGGATTTGAGACCAAGGCCTTATTTCAGATGAGGAAACTAGAGCTTAGAGGGATCAATTAATATGTCCACAGTCACTGAGGAATTAACTCGCAAAGTCCAGATTCAAGCTCAGTTTTGTCTGAATATTTTTATAGATCATGTTCTGTTAACCACTTCGCTATATTACTATCATTTCAACTCTTTTATAGGTATCACTAATGTAGCATCTCCTTTCTTTTTAAAACTAATTTAGATTCCACATATCCCCTACACTGTGCATTTGTTATTTTATATGAAAGAGATGATCCTTGAACAAGAGGGGTTTGAACTGTTTGACTTTTGAACAGGTTCACTTGTAAATGGATATTTTTCTGTAAATACAGTATGACACTGTAAATGTATTTTCTCTTCTTTATGATTTTCTTAATAATACTACCTTTTCTCAAGATTACTTTATAAATGTAATATATATTACATATACTATGAAAATATGTGTTAACTGACTATATATATCGGTAAGACTTCTGGTCAATAATAGACTTTAGTAGTTATGTTTCTGGGAAGTCAAAAGTTATAAATGGATTTCAACTGTGTATTGGGGGAAGTTTAACACCCCTAACCCCATGTGATTTAAGCATCAACTACCTTCTCAATCTTGATTTATATTCTACTTTCCAGAGAAACGTATTTATAAAATCACTACCAGAATCCACATTTTTTTAGTCTCTCCACAACTTCAAATGAAGCTTCCCTAGACAGCTGTATTTATATCTCATTTAGATATTCTCTCATCAAATATATTTAGTTATTTTTTTTTAAGATTTTATTTATTTATTTGAGAGAAAGAGAGCACAAAAGTAGGGGGTGCAGCAGCGGGAGGAGGAGAAGTAGGCTCCCTGCTCAGCAGGGAACATGACATGGGCTCAATACCAGGATCATGGAATCAGGACCTAAGCCAAAGGCAGACACTTAACCAACTGAATCATCCAGGCACACCTTGAGCCCTGGAATATAAAGTATTTTCTTTTTTTCTTTTTTTTTTTAATTTTTTATTTTTTATAAACATATATTTTTATCCCCAGGGCTACAGGTCTGTGAATCACCAGGTTTACACACTTCACAGCACTCACCAAAGCACATACCCTCCCCAATGTCCATAATACCACCCCCTTCTCCCAAACCCGCTCCCCCCAGCAACCCTCAGTTTGTTTTGTGAGATTAAGAGTCACTTATGGTTTGTCTCCCTCCCAATCCCATCTTCTTTCATTTATTCTTCTCGTACCCACTTAAGCCCCCATGTTGCATCACCACTTCCTCATATCAGGGAGATCATATGATAGTTGTCTTTCTCCGCTTGACTTATTTCGCTAAGCATGATACGCTCTAGTTCCATCCATGTTGTCGCAAATGGCAAGATTTCATTTCTTTTGATGGCTGCATAGTATTCCATTGTGTATATATACCACATCTTCTTGATCCATTCATCTGTTGATGGACATCTAGGTTCTTTCCATAGTTTGGCTATTGTGGACATTGATACTATAAACATTCGAGTACACGTGCCCCTTTGGATCACTACGTTTGTATCTTTAGGGTAAATACCCAATAGTGCAATTGCTGGGTCATAGGGCAGTTCTATTTTCAACATTTTGAGGAACCTCCATGCTGTTTTCCAGAGAGGCTGCACCAGCTTGCATTCCCACCTACAGTGTAGGAGGGTTCCCCTTTCTCCGCATCCTCGCCAGCATCTGTCATTTCCTGACTTGTTGATTTTAGCCATTCTGACTGGTGTGAGGTGATATCGCATTGTGGTTTTGATTTGTATTTCCCTGATGCCGAATGATATGGAGCACTTTTTCATGTGTCTGTT
This sequence comes from Mustela nigripes, assembly GCF_022355385.1. NCBI lineage: Eukaryota > Metazoa > Chordata > Mammalia > Carnivora > Mustelidae > Mustela > Mustela nigripes. The sequence continues at coordinate 38,575,466 of NC_081573.1, forward strand.
CGCCATCTGGATGTCTTCTTTGCAGAAATGTCTGTTCATGTCCTCTGCCCATTTCTTGCTTGGATTATTTGTTCTTTGGGTGTTAAGTTTGCTAAGTTCTTTATAGATTCTGGACACTAGTCCTTTATCTGATATGTCGTTTGCAAATATCTTCTCCCATTCTGTCAGTTGTCTTTTGATTTTGTTAACTGTTTCCTTTGCTGTGCAAAAGCTTTTGATCATGATGAAATCCCAATAGTTCATTTTTGCCCTTGCTTCCCTTGCCTTTTGCGTTGTTCCTAGGAAGATGTTGCTGCAGCTGAGGTCGAAGAGGTTGCTGCCTGTGTTCTCCTCAAGGATTTTGATGGATTCCTTTCGCACATTGAGGTCCTTCATCCATTTTGAGTCTATTTTCGTGTGTGGTGTAAGGAAATGGTCCAATTTCATTTTTCTGCATGTGGCTGTCCAATTTTCCCAGCACCATTTATTGAAGAGGCTGTCTTGTTTCCATTGGACATTATTTCCTGCTTTGTCGAAGATTAGTTGACCATAGAGTTGAGAGTCTATTTCTGGGCTCTCTATTCTGTTCCATTGATCTATGGGTCTGTTTTTGTGCCAGTACCATGCTGTCTTGATGATGACAGCTTTGTAATAGAGCTTGAAGTCCGGGATTGTGATGCCACCAACGTTTGCTTTCTTTTTCAATATCCCTTTGGCTATTCGAGGTCTTTTCTGGTTCCATATAAATTTTAGCATTATTTGTTCCATTTCTTTGAAAAAGATGGATGGTACTTTGATAGGAATTGCATTAAATGTGTAGATTGCTTTAGGTAGCATAGACATTTTCACAATATTTATTCTTCCAATCCAGGAGCATGGAACATTTTTCCATTTCTTTGTGTCTTCCTCAATTTCTTTCATGAGTACTTTATAGTTTTCTGAGTATAGATTCTGTGTCTCTTTGGTTAGGTTTATTCCTAGGTATCGTATGGTTTTGGGTGCAATTGTAAATGGGATTGACTCCTTAATTTCCCTTTCTTCTGTCTTGCTGTTGGTGTAGAGAAGTGCAACTGATTTCTGTGCATTGATTTTATATCCTGACACTTTACTGTATAAGTTCTAGCAGTTTTGGAGTGGAGTCTTTTGGGTTTTCCACCAAAAGACTATATGATATAGTATCATATACTATATGATATAGTATCATATCATCTGCGAAGAGTGATAATTTGACTTCTTCTTTGCCGATTTGGATGCCTTTAATTTCCTTTTGTTGTCTGATTGCTGAGGCTAGGACCTCTAGTACTATGTTGAATAGCAGTGGTGATAATGGACATCCCTGCCGTGTTCCTGACCTTAGCAGAAAAGCTTTCAGTTTTTCTCCATTGAGAATGATATTTGCGGTGGGTTTTTCATAGATGGTTCTAAAGCTAGAACTCAACCACAAAAGGAAGTTTGAAAAGAACCAAAATACATGGAGACTAAACAGCATCCTTCTAAAGAATGAATGGGTCAACCGGGAAATTAAAGAAGAATTGAAAAAAATCATGGAAACAAATGATAATGAAAATACAACGGTTCAAAATCTGTGGGACACAACAAAGGCAGTCCTGAGAGGAAAATATATAGCGGCACAAGCCTTTCTCAAGAAATAAGAAAGGTCTCAGGTACACAACCTAACCCTACACCTAAAGGAGCTGGAGAAAGAACAAGAAAGAAACCCTAAGCCTAGCAGGAGAAGAGAAATCATAAAGATCAGAGCAGAAATCAATGAAATAGAAACCAAAAAAACAATAGAACAAATCAATGAGACTAGGAGCTGGTTCTTTGAAAGAATTAATAAAATTGATAAACCCCTGGCCCGACTTATCAAAAAGAAAAGAGAAAGGACCCAAATAAATAAAATCATGAATGAAAGAGGAGAGATCACAACTAACACCAAAGAAATACAAACTATTATAAGAACATACTATGAGCAACTCTACGGCAATAAATTTGACAATCTGGAAGAAATGGATGCATTCCTAGAAACATATAAACTACCACAACTGAGCCAGGAAGAAATAGAAAGCCTGAACAGACCCATAACCAGTAAGGAGATTGAAACAGTCATTAAAAATCTCCAAACAAACAAAAGCCCAGGGCCAGACGGCTTCCCGGGGGAATTCTACCAAACATTTAAAGAAGAACTAATTCCTATTCTCCTAAAACTGTTCCAAAAAATAGAAATGGAAGGAAAACTTCCAAACTCATTTTATGAGGCCAGCATCACCTTGATCCCAAAACCAGACAAGGATCCCACCAAAAAAGAGAGCTATAGACCGATATCCTTGATGAACACAGATGCGAAAATACTCAACAAAATACTAGCCAATAGGATTCAACAGTACATTAAAAAGATTATTCACCACGACCAAGTGGGATTTATTCCAGGGCTGCAAGGTTGGTTCAACATCCGCAAATCAGTCAATGTGATACAACACATCAATAAAAGTAAGAACAAGAACCATATGATACTCTCAATAGATGCTGAAAAAGCATTTGACAAAGTACAACATCCCTTCCTGATCAAAACTCTTCAAAGTGTAGGGATAGAGGGCACATACCTCAATATCATCAAAGCCATCTATTATTATTTTAATTTCAACCATTAGGATCATAAAGTGTTCCCCCAGATCAACTGAATATGTTGCAGATTGCTGCTTCTTGCCATATGAAATGTAATCCCTTTTAAGTCTTTACAATTATCTTGCATGTTACTGATTCACCAACAATTCTCAATTCTACTCAATCTAGGCTCCTGAAGCCTTGATTAGTAAAAGTCCTACACCATGTCTGCTTTCGACCACATTTCCTGATAGGCTGACTCATCAATGTAAAGAAAGCAAATAAAAAAAAAAAAAGACAGAGAAAGAGAGTTAGAAATGAAATGAAAGCCATTCACCCAACATTGCATAAGCAACATTACCCTTTGATCTCTTATCACCCTTATAAAATTGTCCTGTCTAAAATTTAAGATGAAAAACAAGCAAACAAAAATCTCAGTCTTCTGGCTTTCAGTGTTATACACATAAATCTCTCAGGCCCAAAAGTCTGAATATATATTTTTTTTGACATTGTAAAACAGACAAGGTATCCCTTTGCTTATAAAAGTAGCTTCTCATTGCCTTGTGGACAAAGTCAAAACTTTTTTCATGATTTCCGGGTCCTGTGACATTACAGGTGAGAAGATTGAGCTTTAAAGAGACCAGTATAAACTGCTCACAGTATTAAGCTGTACACTGAACATCTTAACTTGAGTTTATTTAACTACAAAGCTAACATTCTTCATTGTTGTGATCTACAGACTATAGAGGGCATATCTAAAAAAAAAAAAATTCTCTCATCTGGAATCTGAAAGGAAATCATGGCACAAACAGAATGATTTAACTAAAGAGAATGTAACTGAGAAATTACTTACAGAGTTTTAAACAAGGCTATGGAAACCAAGAAGAGATGATGAGTTACATGAAGACTTATGATAGCTGGAAGCTGTTATCACTGCTAGAATGGGTAATGCAAGGGGAATGACTGAGATATCTAGAGCTAGTAGGAAAGAGAGTTTCGGAAAGAGGCCACCCAACCACATTTATGGGAAAATTAAGCCACTTCCAGAGCCACAGAAAAGCACAAAGGAAGGCAGAGGCATAATCCCTATACTCTCTCTTCTTGTGCCTTTTTTATGTCTTGTTGATGCCTCCCACTGGTTAAACACAACAGAAGTTAGAAAGTATGGGAATTCAGTAGATACCATCTTTAGACAGCATAGAGCAAGACAAAACAGAGGAGGGTAGAAAATGGATCTGGGGAATAAATAAAGAATAACGAATCCAGAAGACTTTCCTTTTACTCCCCAGTGGTGTTAGTGTCCCTGCAAGGAGCTTTCTTTGCATCTTGCCTTTCTTCATATAAATTCTTATCACGTTCTATAAAAATGTACTCTTTTCTAAGATTTTATTATTTATTTATGTATTTATTTTATAGAAAGAGAAAGAGAAAGCATGCAAACACAGGGAGGAGCAGATGGGGCGGGTGAAAGAATTTCAAGCAGACTCAGCACTGAATGTGGAGCCTGATGGAGGCTCAATCTCAAAACCACAAGAACATGACCTGAGCTGAAACCAAGAGTTGGTCTCTTAACCAACTGAGCCACCCAGGTGTCCCTGAAAATGTACTTTGTAATTATCCTAGCTGTCCCCTCCCTCAACAGGTGAGATCATTAAGAAAGTAGATGGATTTTGACTTTATTTTGACAATTATATCTCTTGTGACTACAATAATACATGGAATATGTTTATTATTAAGCAATGTTGATTTAAAAAATGAATGAGAATGAATACATGTAAATAAAAAAGAACCTTTCCAAACTTTCAAAATTCCAAACTTTCCAATGTACAAACAAATCTTGTCTTGATCAGTGTTAATAGCTCATTAGGTTTAGAGACTAACATATAAGAGGACCTCTTATAAAGTAAACAGTCCAATTCATAGAACCTAATATAAGCACAATTAATACTATTATTCTCTTCCAGATCATTTCTAAATTCTAGAAAAAGAAAAATTAAAGGCACATTTAATAGTAAAATACCTCTTTAACACCACCATTCCCATTTTTTCTGGTTAAAACAGACTGATAAAACACTGTAACAAATCTCAGGCATTTCCCATATCCAGGCCGTTTGTTTATCTCTTTTATTTTCTAATGATTTTGACATAGAAGACTATCAAAGACATTTATAGTCAGATAAGTAATATTTGTTCCAGAATATCCCTGCATCTTATTCTGTGATTAATCTATGAATTTGCCATATATATATAAATATATAAAAATTATTTTATATATAGTATATATATTATATAGTATATATTATAATATATAGTATATATGATATAGTATATATATTATATAATATATATGTAATATATTATATATAAGTTGCCTATATGATATATAAATACTATATATACACATATATGTGTGTATGTATATATATATAAAATCTTTTAAGAACTTCTTTTTTCATTTACCAATACTTTGAAGAATTACTGAGCTTACATCTTTGAAAAAAGGAAGGAAGCAAGCAGATTGGGGAAAAGTCCATTTTATGACTTCAGTGAACTGGTTGTGTTCTGATTAAAGAATAATGCTTAGAACTTCATATTGTCAACACAAGGGAAATTAGCATGTCCATATTTGAATTTAGTGCATCATTTGGCATGCAGTATAATACCATAAATATGCTAGTACATGCCTAGATAACAATTTGTAGCATGAATCACATGTAATATTTTCTCTGAGTTGGTTATAAAGTACATTTGGAAACCAAAATTAACCAGATGACATTTTATTATGCAGTTGGACTGATGTAATGTAAAATTTAATTACATAATATTTCACACACAGCTGTGACAAAACACATATGAGCTTCCCAGATTCACCAGCAAAGCTGAAATGGAGATCCTTTGGGGAGGTGATTGAAGTGGGTTGTAAGCAAGAACTCTTCCAAAGCTGACTCTCCTCTGGATAAATGAGAGTCTATTTATATGTCCTGAGGCTCTTTTCTTAAATACTCAAATGCCACTTTCACCAAGTTCCTCTGAGAGAGCAGATATGCTTCAGAGAATCCTTTACAACAAAGCAAAACAAGCAATACAAAACAAGATAGTTCATCTGAATCACTTTGAAAAGAATCACAAATAGTTGGTGAGCTCACCCTACTTTAATCCCCCTTGTGTTTACAAAAGCTTCATATTTTTGGTATCTAATTGCTAGCAAACAGCAGATAATAAAATGTGCTCATCAAACCAAACAGGATTTGAGTTCATTTTGTGGTTGCATTGTTTCTGTCTAAAAAACTCTATCTGAAATATGCTCAATGAAAAGCCATTTTACACCTAGAGAGAGAAATTTAATTAGAATAAAGTGAATGAGTTGCCAATATCATCAATTAAACAAGCATTTATTGAGTCTTACTATTTACCCAGCACTGTGCAAAAAGATGAGGAGATACGGGAGAATGTTTCATCTTATATATCTCGTATATTTCTTTTTTGAGGTTATGCGGTACTGTGGGAAATGTTCTCTTGGGCCACACAAGAGGACATTTAATGCTTATGAAATCCATATTTTAAAACAAGACTTTGATGAGCTCCTCATCAAAGGGGCCTTATATGCTCTCAGTCAGTATCCCTGTCTAGTACAAGGGCTTCTTATTAGCTTTCAGGTCTTCTTTCAGATGTGTTTGGGCAGGGGATGGAAATAATTGAACTAGAAGAGCCAAATCACCCTTACGATCTTTGCACAGGGAGCTTCTTCTTGTCAACCTTAAGGCATCTTAACTTGCAACTCAAAGATACAAAGCTGGCTGGTAAATATGTCAGTACAGTTGGCTCTCAGTAGAATTCTGGGGTGAGATCATATACAAAGTTTTCCCAATTCATTAAAGGTAGCAAAATTCTGATTGCAAATTCATAGTGAGATTAAGGGGAGCCAAGCCAGGCTTCATTGTCCATTTCTCCTTATGGATTATCTTAATTCATTTAATCTAAATGTTCATTGGAGTAATTTATTGTCTCTCACCCCAAAACTATCCCTGCAACTACAAAACTGACCTCAGCAGTTCTCTAACAGTGTATGGTCAACCCTGTTCATTTCATGCCTTTATTCTCTCTATTTGTAGTGTTTATTCTCCCTATAATATTCGTTATATGGAACTCAACTCCATATTAGGATGCAACTGCACATTATTTCTTTAGGATGCTCTTCACTGAATGTTTCTCAGGAGCACCACAATTAAATCTTGTTCTGGTTACTATAATAAGACATTGATGTTGCTTATTTTGTCTGTCTCTGCTAGGACACTGTAGACCTCTTAAGAATATAAAAAAGAAGAAAAAAAGAATATTTCAACCTTTTCTTCTATGTGTCACTAGTTTTAAACACCATGCCTAGTACAAGCTAAGTGCTGACCTGAAGAAAAAAATCATCTAAGATATCCCTTCAGCAGAAGTTGTCTTGCAGCTTTATAAAACTCCAACCCCCAAAGGAAAGGTAGGGATCATTGCATTTAGGGGTTTTCAGTCATTCCATTTGCAAGACAAATAACAACCACATTTGGAAACACCACATATGGGAAATGTCTATATGGGTAAAAAGCAAAATTATAAATCACTACAGTAATACCTAATAACTACACTCTTTAAGAACAAACCAATAATATTACTCTGTTCAATGCAGACCTAGATAATGTAAATTTCAGATTTTTCACAATTTAAATTTTAATTATAGATCTACATACTAAGACACCATATCCAGATGGCCAGCCATTGCCTATTTGATTTTTTCAGTTTACAGGTCCTATGTAGGCAGCTTTGTATACCAGAAAATTCATTAGCTTAATAGGTATTTGTAGAATTCTCTCTATTGAGAATGTAAACTAAGTTGTACAAACATTCAAATACATGTGGAATAGGGACTAAGCCATATATGAATTTACACAGTGCAAGGCAGAAGAAAGAGTCACATTATGGAAAGAAAAGATAGAATGTACATCTTAAGAGATGAAGAAAATGATCAGAGATAGTGTTCCAGTTTCTATATCCTCTAGCTATAATACTTCCCAGCATTTGGAGTCTGTGAAATTAAGAAGTAAATATTGTTATAATAAAATCCCTTTTTTCTATGTGAGCCAGCTTAAAGTGTTCCCTTATTATCTCAAATAACAAATACTTTAGAGTGGAAAACTGAATCCAATCATTTATTTTTTTAAAGTAAACCATTTTGAAATCTTGACAGTTTTACTTTTATTATTTTGTTGTTATTTCATTATCTTTGGACCCTTGACAAATTATCTCACCATATTAGTGCAGTGTTCCACCTTCAAAAATAATGATTTCTCCCAACCCATTCACTTTGTACGTGAAAAAACCGAGATCCAATAAAGTTGGGTGGCTTAACAAGGCTAGCCAGATAATACCAAAATGTGAGTTATAGCGCATTATCTCATGCTTGGTGCTGAGATTTGGCATATAATGTCCGTTCCTTGTTCTTTATTAAATTACCTCTCAGTGCCAAGTCTTGTCTTCCTTGTGTGAATAGAGACTGGGAACAGAGGATGAAGATATATTTTGCATACTTGAAAATTAAAAAAAAATTGATAGAAAACGTATTGGAAGAAATGCGATTTCATTTTTTTTTTTAATGTTCCAACACCAGGTAATCTTGATATGTAAAGAATATTGCAAGCTTTATTTTGTCAGATGTAAGAAAAGAGAATATAGTTGAAATCTACTTTTCATTTAGGTCCACTACTGCATGGGGACTTCACTGGAAAGAAACTGAGTGTCTGAAAAGTAATTTATTAATAGTGAATGAATTCTGTGTGTTGAGCTCCAGCTGGCACAGCTTACCCTACCCCTGACTGAGTGCTGAGGAGAAGATAAGCTGATAATGCTCTGTGAGCAGACTACCCTTGTTCCTAGACAGTTACAGACAATAGAACATTGGTGTTAACCATATTTATGGAGAACGGTTTATTTTTAAGTGTGATGAAATTAAACTAGACAAAAGAGTGCTAGATGCCCATCCTCCCTCCCGCCTAATACATAGATAATAGATAGACAGATAGCCAGTGAAAAATTCTCTTAACAGATTGTTGTCAGCCCCGCATTGTGTCACCATGGAAATGTCCACCTGATCAAGTGATGCCCTGAGACCTAAGGGAAAGAAACCATTACTATAACAAGAGATGCCCATAGGTAGATAGGGACCTTTCTGGGAAGTGGTGTTCAATGCTTCTTAATGCTGTGAATCCTCCTGCTTCTAACAAATGTTTTGAATCAGATAGATCTAATGTCATACCCTAGATTTTCTAACTCTCTGCAGTGTAAACTTTGATAATGTTATTCAACTACTCTGAGGATCAGTACTTGCCTTATAATTCTGCTGTAATAATTGAATGAGGTAATAGCCACTTCTAGCATAGTGGCTGATGTAAAATAAATGTTAAATAAGGGGTGGTGGTAGCTTGTAATATAAATGAGGATATCACAACTGTAGTGAAATAGCTGAATCCACACCTTATTGAATATTTACCAAAAACATTTGTGTGTGTGGGTGTGTATACTTATTTAGCTCTTTCATGTTTTACTTTCTCATTTCATTGAGGATAAGGTTTGAGATAAAAGTATAAAATGCAGCTATTTTTTTTCACAAGACTTCTGAAGACATTGCTGCAATATATTTTATTATCCAATATTACTGTCTACAAGTCCAGTACTATGTGCATTTACATTGTTTTGTACATGCCCTGCTAGTCTCTTCAACAGGCTTTAAGGATTACCTTTTTATCCTTGGTGTTTTAAACATCACAGTTCTATGCCTCGGTGTGCATGTTTGCAGGTCACTCAGTGTGTGTGTGTGTGTGTGTGTGTGTGTGTGTGTGTGTGTGTGTGTATACAATAGCTTGGTTTTTTTCTTTAGGCTCTTGTTGATCCTTTCAAATTTCCTAGCCCTTATTTTTACTCTTTTCTCTGTCTAAAACTTGTGAATTATATGAAGAGCCTCCTGAACAAAAATTTTTTTATTTGTCTCTTCTATTTTCCATATTGCTCTGATTTTGGCTTACTCTGTAAATTCTTTCAGTGTTATCCTTTAAACTTTCTAATGATTAAGGACATAATGGATTTTATCTTACTCATGTAAAAACATTTTTATATTTAAAGTTTTTCATTTTTATTTGTTCTTTGCATTTTATCATTTTCTGTTTACTTAAATTAGTCTTTTTCATGTCGGAGGATTTCCTAAAACAATTGGTAATTCTTGGCTATCCATTCAACAAAGTACTGAAACTTGTACATGGGAGAATTAGTGATGGTCAGGAGTCCTCTATTTATTGTCTACATACAGATGCCTGACATGGTCCTGGGGATATCATGTAAAGGTATATATTGAGATAATTCAATTTCTCTACAGAAAAATCCTCTAACTTCTTGTTCTGATGTACATAAGCCATGGTTCATGAGTTTTCTGATTAGGGTGGGTAATGAGGAAAGTGTCCCACCATATAATATATAGATCATTACTTTTTTCACTTTTCTTTAACTGTCTTACTCTCTTCCCACCTTATCTTCGCATTTTGATTAGCACGGCTGAGTGTAAATCTTTTGATTAAACATTTCTATATAGCAAGCTTCTTTGGTGAGAAAGAAGAATCAGTGGGATTTCATCTCCCAGGAGTGTGACATGAAAAGGAAACCTGAGAGATGTCAATTGCTCAATAAAAGAAAAAAAATATATATATATATGCACATACACATATATAAAGAACCCCTGTGTTTTCATACCTTCCTTGTCTCCAAATTCTCAGTCCCTCAAGTGTTCTCAGGGCAAATTACCCAACTTCTTAGCAGTCTTCCTCCTCAGAAACCATTTATGTTTTATTCCCTCCCTTCTATGGTAGCTATGACTCCTTCATCTACCAAATTTGTTGAAAAAATTAGTCTGCTCTTTTCTCTTTACCTGTCTCCTCTTTGTCATTTTAGTAAGTAGTGATTTTAACCCACTCTCTTCTTAATTTTAAATTTTTAAAATTTCAGCATAGTTAACATACAGTCTTATCATAGCTTCAGGTATATAATATAGTGATTCTCCAATTCTATACATTACTCAGTGCTCATCACAATAGTATTCACTTTCACCTATGTAACCCACTCTTCCATTCACTTCCCCTCTAGTAACGACCTGTTTGTTCTCTATAGTTAAAAGTGCTTTTTGGTTTGTCTCTTTTTTTTTCCTTTGGTTCATTTGTTTTGTTTCTTAAATTCCACAAATGAGTAAAATCCACCCATGTTGTTGACATTACATTTATAATTATAACATTTATAATCACATTTATAATTTAAAATAATATAAAATATATAAGTAATGGAAGAAACAATAGATTGAACTCAGTTTCAAATAAATTTGACAGTAAAATGTTAAAAAGCATTAATAAATGGGATGCCTAGAAGCCATACAGATGTTCTTTTACACAAACAGAAAACATGAAGATATGCAAAATATGGATATGAAAATATAATGGCTACCATAGAAAAAATAATGGACTTCTCTAAGTCAGGAAAATAAAATATGAGTTTTCACCTTTAAATCATCATGTTTAATACTGGAAAAGATTAAAAAAAAATAAACAGACATATGTATCCTGATGAGGAAAGATAAATGAAAAACTTCAGAAAATAATATGACAAGCTGATTTAGGAATTTTTGTAAGAAAGAAAGAGTTGAGGGGTGGGGTAGGGGGAAAGGGAGAGAAATAATCTCAAGCAGACTCTACATCCAGTATGGAGCCCAATACAGGGCTCGATCTCACAACCCTAAAATCATAGCCTGAGCCAAAATCAAGAGTCTAACACTTAACCAAATGAACCACCTAGGTGCCCCAAGAATACTTTTTATACTACTCGTTTCATTAGTCCTAGTTCTGGTAGTCTGTTTGACAGAGTGTTAGGGAGAGACAAATATTGTAAGAATAAGTACATTACATGTAATGAGTGATGGAAGGAAGATGGAAAGGCAGAGAAGTAAAATAAAAGAAAGAAAAAAAAATGGATACCACCTAGTGACGAAGGTATTTTACTACACAGAAATAATATGACTTATATATGGAAAACTATATGAATTTGCTCAAAATAGTTTTTTCACATATAAGATAACACTATATACTATTGCTATTTTTTAAATAATTGGACACTAAATTATAGCACATGTGTAATATGACCAAAACCATTAGAATCAGTGCTGAAGAAATAGCCCAGAAAGAATAAATGAAAGAAGATGGGATTGGGAGGGAGACAAAACATAAGTGACTCTTAATCTCACAAAACAAACTGAGGGTTGCTGGGGGGAGGGGGTTTGGGAGAAGGGGGTGGGATTATGGACATTGGGGAGGGTATGTGCTTTGGTGAGTGCTGTGAAGTGTGTAAACCTGGCGATTCACAGACCTGTACCCCTAGGGATAAAAATATATGTTTATAAAAAATAAAAAATTATTAAATAAAAAAAAAAACACCACCCATGTTATGGCTGCCCTAGCAAACTAATACAAGTATTACATTAAATACAGTAAGTATTTATTGTTTATGTTGTTGTTGTTTTTGTTGTTATCATTACTACTTCTCCTATATTCTTCTGCTATATTCCATAGCAGCTAACTCCTGTGTAGATATTAGCAGAGCATTAGAAATGCTTTTGGCTTGGCAGTAAAAGATAAGAAAAAGAAAATAAAACTGCTCGAATTCTATTACGGTTCTTCAATATCCACCATCAGGATTTATTCTAAAAGTATGAAATGCTGCTGGATCCTAATTCAGGTTATAAAAGGATAAAAAGTTAAAATTTTATGCTCATTCCCTTAGTGTTACTCAGCTTTAGAAAAAGTCACAGGGACTTGAATAGTTGCCTCAAAAATTTTTTGGATAGAGTGTAATCGTAGATCACAGATAAAAATCTGTGGGGTAAATGGCTTTTTGAGGGATGGTTGGAGTGAAAATTGGGCACACTGCATTCTAGTCCTGCTACAGGACTTACCAGAAGTCAGTTTACTTTTATGGACATTAATTTTCTCAACTATGTCATTTGAGATGGTTATGCTAAATGACCCATAGGTTTCCTTGAAGCCCTCATATTTTTATATTTTTATAGAGAGAAATTTTTATTTTTTATATTTTATAGACAGAAATATATTTTTATAGAGAAATTTTTATAGAAAGAAATAGCAAGCAGACAAGAAATAAGGGCCAATGATGCCAACTTTGGTTATCTCCCTGACATGTAAACATATATATATATGTATATGTTACATATATATGTATATATATGTATACATATACATATATATATATAAACGCTTATTTTTTTCAATTACGTTTCTTGAAAGATGTAGACATGTCACACACACACACACACAACTCATTCTGGATTGTGCAATCATCCGTATAGACGTATCAAAGAACATCTGAGTAAAGTCTTCTTGGGAGAAAAGCATCAATATGGTTCTTTCATAGAAAATGCATGTAGTCTTTCCGAGAGATCTGGAGCAACGCCAAGACTATCTACATAAACTGAGAACTCTACAGAATGACTGCCTTAGTAGTTAACTTCATAAATGTCAATATCTTCAGTTCAGGGTAATAAAAAATAAATAAATATTAACTTTTCAGTTACATAATTTAATTTCTCCTCCTGTTTTTTGGGTTAAAATCCCTTTCATTGGTGGTATGAAAAAAAAAGTATGTGACATGTCTTTAAAGCAGAAACCAACTAAAAATCTCTCACAAAAGACCTATCTACCAAAACCAATGTGATAAATGCTCCATATACACATATATACCTTCCAAACAACATAATTCACAAGAAGGTAAGATTCAAATAGCATATCTTCCCAAGTGTCACTTGGCTATGTTCTAAAAATTATCAAATGCTTTTGCTTTTTTTCTTCCTTAGGATACTGTGTTAAAGGGAGCATAGATTATAATGGTGATAATAGATGGATAGATGGATGGATGGATGGGTGGATAGATAGATAGATAGACAGACAGACAAACAATCACAATCACCAAACACTTTGTTTACATAATGTCACTTAGAAATATTTGGAGGTAACATCTTTTTGTTTTAACGTTTCTTTTAGGGTCAAAAGGGATTCAGACAAGCCTCACATTTATACATATGGAGACTGCATATTTATATGCTCCAAACATGAAGTGTTTCTGTTCTGATTGAAATATAACCTTTTAATTTAACCTTTTAATTATCCTATGTTACCTGAGCTGGACTATTGCTGTAATCTTTGGAAAAAACAAAGAAACAAGCAAAAAAACTTTCAGAAAAGGTAAAACCCAGTCCTAATGTGAGACATCTGTCTGCATCCCTTGTTCCCTGTTTCTCTGCCCCCCAAATATGCACACACACACACACACACATACACAAAGATAAACACAGGAAGAAAAACAAGAGGCAAAACCCCACCAAATACATAGTTTTGACATAGTTGGTCATTTTCTCACTTTGGAGTGCTACTCCTGCCACAGATTTCTACTTCACATGTTTCCCTGGACTTTGAGATATCCCATCCATTTGGACTTTCTTTTCTTAGATAGGACCTCTTGGTTCCCCAATGATAATGAAACACTTTAGTTCAGTACTAAACCGAGAATTGTTTTTGATATCCAATGATTCTCTTGAAACTCAGCAACCCGAGTTTGTTCTTCTGTCTTAAGTTTATTCTAACAAGTCCTACGGAAACATTCCCACTACATGATAATAGAATATGTCTGGAAAGCCACAGGTGCTGAATGTATCCAGTTAGACAAAGTAACCAACCAACATTTTTTTGTTGTTGTTATTCTTCTTCCTTCTTCCCTTCTTCTTTCCATTAAACAAAGTATTGTTTTTATAAGTAGAAGTTGAGATAGGATAAAATCTTCACCTGTCTCATAAGAGTGACAACTAGAAGCAGGCCATACAGATTTCGATTTAATGTTAGTGAAGTTGTACCTTGGAAGAATGTATTTGTTAGCCACAGAACACAACAGAGTAGTCATGTCAGTGAGGGTGAATATCCAGAATACATTATAATCACTTATGGCATCAACTGTCTTCTCTAGTAAAAGTCTAAAGGACAATGCAATTGAAGTCACATTCACTCTATTCCCAATTGATTAGTTTTCACCTTCAAGAGGGGAATTACCTCAGAAAATAAAATAAGCTTTTTACGTGCATGAATTTACCCATATAACCCCAGCACTAAGAAATACAATGCAGATTTTTTGTGTTTCTCTCATAATCCTCATTATGTTGTCAGATTTTATTTTTCTAGTTCTTAATTGTAGCACCCATTTCACAAGTGATGTTCTGTGTCAATAGCCTGTGTGAGAGATTGTAATTTGGAGAAGTCATGTGATAGTACAGAGAACAAGGAGAAAACACCAAGAGGCTGAGAGGCAAGTATATGTGATTTTTTCACTGCTGCATCCAAATTGCCCAGCATAATGGCTAACAAAAGAAGAGGTGCCTCCTGAATATTTTTTTTGAATGAATAAGTGAACTTAAGTGTTGGCATTTTTTATTTTGTCCCTATTTTCAAAATACTTATATGTGAAATACTTTTTCTTGCTTCTCTCCCACCCCTCTTGTCAGACATTTGAGGGTACACCAACTTTAGGCCTAAAAAAGGCTCATAAATAAGTGGTGAATGAATGGTGGTTCATGATCCTTAGACTATATCCCTGATATTCTGTTCTCACCCAGGAAATTTCCCTTAGTCAATTTGAATTATGCCAATGTTCTCAGCTATTATGTTTATGCAGATAACTTTCAAATAAAGGTCTTCAAATTAGATTCTAACTGACCTCCAAAGCTGTGTGTACCTCTGCCAACTTGCTGTCTATAATGACATTGTCTCCACAGACAATATTTTCAAACCCTACTTTTTTCATGCTCTCCATCCCTGACAACCTTGTCATATTTCAGACCCTTGTCATTTGGCCTCTTGACTCTAGTCTTTGTCTCTTGCCTCTGCTTTTTGCTTTCTTTATCCCATTTTCTTTGAATTGATGACTATAGAACAGTTTAATTCACTGTCTTCTTGGCATCCTTTGGTTGTTCACAATGAAATATACTATAATTTGAATCTTTATCAAGATCCACAAGCCTCTTCATCATATAACCATGTCTCCCTAAGCACTTCATGTTTGACTTCATGATTTGGCAATTCTTAGTGATTTTGTGGTTATTTGAAGTATATTTGTATATTTCTAGACAACTGAACATGAGACTCTCTCCATCTGGAATGTTCTTTTAAACTGTTATATGTAGCAAAATGCCTTTGTCCATTAAGTCTCATCTCAACTATTTCCTCCTCTGGGAAGACTTGACTTACATTTCCTACACATCATGTGTATTTACCCAGATCCTCTAAAATTTTAGTGCTTTTGAGTAGAGGTGTATGAATTTAGGGAGTCCTTGGATGAAGGCCCTAGGGAGGTGAGAAGACCGTTCTACATTTCCCCTAGAAAATTTGGTGTATAAAGTCATGTGTTCATACTTAAAAATCTGCATGACACTGTACCAAGATTAAAATCATAAAAAATTAATTGAAACTCAAATTCTAAACAATGGAGTTGAGAAGATCACAGTCACTGAGTTATAGAGCAAAAAGAATTAGCCAAGGGGAGAAACCAAGAAAGTCAAATGAATAAATCAGCAGAAGGAGTTGTACCTAATTCATACCTAAGTCATACCTAAATCACCCGGGGTCATACCTAAGTTCTGAACTTAACATTATCTAACATTATTGCAAACATTGTTCCCCTCCTTATCTGTGTCTATTTGTTGAGAAAAGTCCACATAGAGGATGAGTTACATAGCAAAGAGACACCTCCATGATGTAACCATCTTCATTGTGAATTTTATACCTAAATCATGTATTTCTTTCAATTAGAATACAAGCTTTTTGAAAACAGAGATGACATTTTATTTATCATGTTAATCCTGTAATCTAAGATCTAAGCCAGACTAAGTGACAGTGATGTTGGTTAAATTAAAGAATGAAATAAATATCATCAGTCTGTAACAAGAAAATCACCTGAAAAACTGAAAAGTAGTATAGATATAAGAACACTTCCTAGAAAGTTCTGCTGAAATGTTTTACTGACCTAGCTTAAATTGGGTGATACTAGCTTTTCTTTTCCTCCTATCCATGTCTCTGCATCTCTTCACCACATTTCACATAAGCAGCAACCTAAGAGGCACTCAGTAAACCTTTAATGACTTTAGAGATGCATTCCCAAAGAAGTGATGTTGTGAGAAGAACGATTTCCTGCTGAAATGCACTCACTTCTGACAGGGGCTTACACTATTTCTTGAAACAGTGGGCACTCCAAAACAGCAGCCAAGAAAGACAGCAACTGCGAAGAGATTCCTCTCCCTGCTGATGATGGAAGGGTTTTCAGAATGAAGCTTATTGATCCTTGATAAGTGAATGTTACAACTGTGAATTCTCACTCCATGATATTGAAGTTTAAATCTCATTCTAAAAGACGTAACCTAACCCACTGACTCTACTGAAAAAACTGATGAGGCTTCCCCATCCCATAGTGATAAATTCCTGGAAAGGTTTTTTCCCCAGGATGTGAGCTCATTTTGAGAGCCACAGTTACGTATCTCTTAGGGAAGAAGATCCATTAGGCAGTAATCTTTAAAAATGGGAGATGTCATGCTCTCACTTGGCAAAATTAATTGCTTGCTACCATTTCTGCAAACTATCTTTAGGTAGCTTTTGTTTTATAACTCATCTGTTATCAAAATCTAGAAAGTATATTATTGTTAATTACATTTCTAAAAGCAAAAAGAGATGTCATTCAGGGTTAGAGAATTTCATGTTTCAGAGAAGCCTCAAAAATTACCTCATGCTCCTGTGATACCCAAATTCCTGCCTCTAGACATATCTCCATGAGGCTTCTGTCAGGAAGAATGTACTGTTGCTGACTCTCACACAGCTGATTTGTGAGTTTAGGCAAAATGGCTGTAAATACAGACAGAATGTGTGGGCGCAGAAGTCAGTTTCAGTATGTGACATGATCATACCTTTTGTGTAAGCTATCTGATTGAGTTTTAACTGGTATTTATTGAATGCTTATTGTATGTCAGGCACAGAGTTCATACAGTTCCATATAGCTTACATTTAACTTTCACAACAACTTTGGAAGTTTCTAATACTATTCACATTTTTAAAATGATGAAATTTAAGTACAGATGATTTAAGAGTTTTGCCTAAAACCATAAATATGAAGTAAAGAAAGGATTAGGAACTACGTTTCCTGATTCCAATCTTAATGTTATTTCCTATGCTCTCAGCATGTGACTTTTCATTCATTCTGTTTTTACTTGATAGGATGTAACATCAGCTTAGATCATGCTCAGTATTTTGTCTTCATCAGTTCTATTTTCTTAAACTTCTTATTTAATAACTTAATAAATACTTCAAATATGTGTGTATATATATGTAATATTGATATGTACACATATATGTAATCTCATATTATAGAAGTTATTTTTCCCATTATTAAAACTAGGGGTCAGCAAGTTATCAACTGCTTTTGTAAATAAAACTTTATGGAAACACAGCCACACCCACTTAGTTATTAAATTCCTGTGGCTGCTTTCAGCCTGTAATGGTAGAGCCAATTGCTGCAATAGAGAATTATTGCCTTTAATTATGACCAATGTGATGGTGTACCCTTAGACTGGCTTTTTCTTCTTCCTTATTTCCCCTTTCTAGTTCCTCACTACTAATCTCTGGGATCACTTTCAAAAATTAACTGTATATACACATTCGCTCACACAGGATATAGAATAGTATATAGCTACTATGTCGTATATACTTAGCTGAGAAGAGGTGAATGAGAAGTACACTTCCGACAATTTCTTTTTATTGTGATAACAGTATCCCTTAATATGCATGTATTTTTCCTATGGCAGTTGGATGAAACATCTGAATTTTTTTTCAAAATAACATTTTAGAAAATAACTATTAAATATCCAGAGTTATCACTGAAAATAAAAACTATGTTTAACTCCCAGTATAGATAATATTATATAGCTTAAATGCAATGTGTGTGTTGGTAGAGATGAGTGGGGTAAGTACTCACAGGCATGCATATACACCAGAGCATTACACAAACTACACTTTCAGTATCATGTTTATTCTTGCACACATTAAAAATACTATAATTTTATAAGATATTTGCTTACAATATATGAAATAAAATTATTTGAAACCCAGATATAGAGGGATATATAGGGATATACAGATATATAGATGAAAAATTTAAAACATATATATATTTCCCTGTTTTGTGTTTAATCCAGTATTATATGTCACATCCTATATCTATCTTTCCATCTATCTATCTAAATTTAAAATAGAACAGATTACTAATATCAAAACAGTGATATATTTTTGACCAAGCCTATGTGATTAGATTTATTTATTAGCATTTGATTTGTTAAATTCTTGTTGCTAGTTTCACATATTTTAAAAATTGTTACTGTTAGTCTTCATTTTTTAGACAAACAAAGGCAATATGAAATACACTGTGCTATAAAGTTTCTGTTTTGTGGTAATATTAAATTCTCTTCTAGTTGCACAGTGTCTCCTATCAATAAAGAGTAAGATGGTATGTAACTGTCATGTTTGAATATAACTGGCATTGCCAAACATAATAGACAATGGCTTCTATGCTAAGTTTAGAGAAGACACAGACATGTTCCTCAATATGATGTCTTTTATACTTGCCTTCCATAAAATCCGATGTCGTAGTAGTATATCTTTACTCTGTGTAAGTATTTTCATGTCAGACCAAAAAATTATGTCTCCTTCTGCTATAAAATCTGTCCTTGATCCACAAAAGAGAGGCTTCTGGAAAAAATATGGTTCTCCAGCATAGGTTAGTGTGATGGACAGATAACAGTGCCTAGAGTCGGATCTCTCATAAGTCTATGTCTGGAGTGTATGATGTGTGCGCATTCTTTTCTGACCCTCTGTCTCAATCTCAGTGGGTTAGTTTTCTATTGCTGCTGTAACAAATTACCACAAAGTTAGTGTTTAAAACAATACATATTTATTTTCTTACAGTTCTGTAAGTCAAAAGTCAGACATGGATCTCTTTAGGCTAAAATCAAGGTTATCGGGTTGGGAGAAAGGGGGTGGGGTCATGGACATTGGGGAGGGTATGTGCTATGGTGAGTGCTGTGAAGTGTATAAACCTGGTGATTCACAGACCTGTACCCCTGGGGATAAATATATATATATATATATATATATATATATATATATATAAAATAAAAAATTTTAAAAAAATCAAGGTTATCAAGATTACATTCCTTCCTGGAGGCTCTGTGACAGAATTGTTTCCCTAAGCTATTCTGTTTTCTAGAGAACACCCACATTCCTTGGTTTCTCACTCTTCGCAGATGATATGATACTATATGTGGAAAACCCAAAAGACTCCACTCCAAAACTGCTAGAACTTATACAGGAATTCAGTAAAGTGTCAGGATATAAAATCAATGCACAGAAATCAGTTGCATTTCTCTACACCAACAGCAAGACAGAAGAGATATTAAGGAGTCAATCCCATTTACAAATGCATCCAAAACCATAAGATACCTAGGAATAAACCTAACCAAAGAG
>NC_081573.1:38595832-38682285 GCF_022355385.1 Mustela nigripes
ATAAAAATATATGTTTATAAAAAATAAAAAATTAAAAAAAAATAAAATAAAAAAAAATAAAATAAAAAATGCTGGGACAGATGCAAGGGAAAGTGATTTGCTCATCTCAGAGTGTTGCCTGGAGAAACAAGGGTCATGGGAAGACACCCTCCTGGAATAAAGAAGCTGGCAGGCACCAATTTCCCTTCACTGTCTCCATATCCAGAATAAACAATGTCCACCTTCAATAATCAGAACACTACCAATACTACTTACCTAACTTGCTTGCACCAAGCCCCGCCCTCCTACATTTTGTGGGATCTGCTCTCCCCAGTCTTACTCCTCTCAGTCCTGGCATTGTAGGCCCCTTCCCTAGAAGACTTGCACAAACTCTGCCAATACCACATCTCCTGACTTGTGCATTTTGCCAGACCTCAGTTCGGTGGAAGCAGGGATGGATCTTGTGAGAGTCTCTGCAGACAAATGGACTGAAGAATAAAGAAGCCAACAATCAACACCAGAGTACATGCAACACACACAGGAGACACTCTCTGAAGCATCAGGCCATGGTGAACAACAGACACTCACTGTACTGCAGGACATTAAAAACCTCTTTTTCATAAGGTTATTACTGTTAAAAGCAAGAGAAGGAGGTGATTTACCTAACATACAGAACTAGACATAGTAAGTCAGACAAAATGAAGAGATAGAGATATATCTCCCAAATGAAAGAACAGGACTGAAGCACGGCAAGAGACAAAAGTGAAACAAATCAATAAGCCTGATAGAGAATTTAAGGTAATATTCATGAAGATACTCACTGAACTGGAGAAAAGAGTAGAGGACCTAAGTGAGCCCCTTAACATAGAGATGAAAAGAACCAGTTAGAGCTCAAGAACACAATAAATGAAATTAAAAATAAACTTGATGGAATAAATAGAAGCTTAGATGAAGCAGAGGAATAAATCGATGACCTAAAAGACAGAGTAATGTAAGGTAACCAAGCTAAGCAGAGAGCTGAAAGAAAATTATGCAGATTGAGAAGAGTCTTAAGGAACTCAGTGACTTCATCAAGCATAACAAGATCCACAATAAAGGGACTCCAGAAGAAGAGAGAAATAAGGGGGGCAAGAAATTTATTTGAAGAAATAATAGCTGAAAATTTCCCTCATTTGGGGAGGAAAACAGATATCTAGATCTAGGAGGCACTAAGATCCTTCCTCCACAAAATCCAACCCAAGGAGGTCCACAACAAGGCATAGAGTAATTAAAATAGCAAAAGGTAATGACAAAGTAAATAAATGAATATACATATACATGTAAGTATACATAAGTATATATGTATATATATTAATTTCATTTATATGAAAGCAGCAAAAGAAATAAGGACAGTTACACAGAAGGGAAACCCCATTAGTCGATCAGTGGAGTTTTCATCAGAAATTTTACAGGCCAGAAGGGAGTGACATGAACATACTCAAAGGGCTGAAATGGAAAAAATCTGCAGCTAAGGATATCCTATCCAGTAAGGCTATAATTTATTTTGTATTTTTTTAAAAGACTTTATTTTACTTATTTGAGAGAGAGCACGAGAGAGAGAATACATACAAGCAGGGGTAGGGAGAAGAAGAGGGAGAAGCAGCGCAGCACCCTGGATCATGACTTGAGCTAAAGGCAGATGTTTAACCATCTGAGCCACCAAAGTGCCCAAAGACTCATTTAAAATAGAAGGAGAGATAAAGAATTTCTCAGACAAAAACTAAAGGAGTTCATGAGCACTAAATCAAGACTGCAAGAAATACCAAAAGGGGGATTATTTGAGTGGAAAGGAAAGACTTTGAGTGAGAGGATGAAGAAAAAAAAAGATAAAAAACAAACCAAAAAAATTTAAAAAAAAACACAAAATACAAGAAAACACACACAGAAAACCCACAAAAGAAGTAAAAATAAATATTTCAGTACAAATCAGTCAAGGGATTAACAAAATGAAATGATGTAAAATATGACACCACATACCTAAAAAATGGTGAGGGGAGAGGAGTAAAGAATGGGCTCAAATTTAAGTGACCATCAACTTAAAACGGACTGATATATGCAGAAAAAGTTGTGTACAAATCTAATAGTAACCACAAATCAAAACCAGTAATAGATATGCAAAGAATAATGAAAAAGGAATCCAAGTATACCATTGAAGAAAGCCAACAAACCATAAGGGTACAAGAAGAAAGGATGAGAGAAAATCTTCAGAAACAACCACAAAACAAGTAGCAAAATGGCAGTAAGTACACATCTATCAATAATTATTTTAAGTGTAAATGGACTAAATGTTCCAATCAAAAAACAACGGGTGACAGAGTGGATAAAAATACAAGACCCATCTATATGCTGCTGACAAGAGACTCATTTCAGGTCGAGGTCACCTGCAAATTGAAAGTCAGGGGATGGAGAAATAATTAGCATGAAAAAGGATGCCAAAAGAAATCTGGGGTAGCAACACTTACATTGCACAAAATAGACATTAAAAGAAAAACTATAACAAGAAACAAATTACACTATGTAATAAGAAAGGGTACAATCCAACAGGATGATATAACAATTATAAGAACTTATGCACCCAGGATAGGAATACCCAAATACACAAAATGGTGAATAATAGACAAAAGAAATAAACAGGAGGAATGTAATAGTAGTAGGGGACTTTAACACCCCATATAGAGTAATGGACAGAACCATCCAAACAGAAAAATCAATTTAAAAAAACAAAAAACAGTGTCTTTGAATGACATACTGATCAGATGGATTTAACAGACTTTTTTTTTAAAAGATTTTATTTATTTATTTAACAGAGAGAAATCACAAGTAGATGGAGAGGCAGGCAGAGAGAGAGAGAGGGAAGCAGGCTCCCCGCCGAGCAGAGAGCCTGATGCGGGACTCGATCCCAGGACCCTGAGATCATGACCTGAGCCGAAGGCAGTGGCTTAACCCACAGAGCCACCCAGGCGCCCTTAAGGATATTCCATTTTAAAACAGCAGAATACACATTCTTTTCAAATGCACATGGAATATTCTCTAGAGTAGATTATAATACTAGGCCATAAAACAGGTCTCAACAAATTCCAAAAGTTGAAGTCATACCAGGTGTCTTTTCTGACCACAATGTTATGAAAGGACAAAAGAACTACACTTGATCTTAGCCAAAAGGCCAAAAAGTGATGGGGCAAATGAAACACAAGAAAAAATCTGGAGAAGGCACTGATATATGGAGATTAAATTAAATAAACATGTTATTAAACAATGAATGGGTCAACCAAGAAAATGTTTTTAAAAATTGCATTAAAACAAACAAAAATGAAAACAAGTATCCAAAATCTTTAGGATTCAACAAAAATGCTTCTAAGAGATAAGTTTGTAGTTCAGAAGCAAGAAAAGTCTCAAATGAACAACCTAACTTTACACCTAAAGGATCTAGAAAAAAAAAAAAAAAAAAGACAAGAACAAAATCCAAACCCAGCAAAAAGAAAGAAATAATAAAGTAGGCCAGAAATAAATTATATAGAAACTAAAAACAAAACCAAAAACAATAGGTCAATGAAACCAGAGCCTGGTTCTCTGAAAAGAATAACAAAACAGATAAACCTTTAGCAAGACTCATTTAGAGAGAGGGACAGACAGACAGAGACAGAGAGGGAAACCCAAATAAACAAAATTACCAATGAAAGAGGAGGAATAACAACCAACACCACAGAAATATAAATAATCATAATAGAATATTATGAAAACCTATAGGCCAACAAATCAGACAACTTAGAAGAAAAGGGTAAATTACTAGAAACATATAGCTTATCAAAACTAAAAAGGAAGAAACAGAAAATTTGGAACAGCCTTACCACCAATGAAATAGTCAGTAATCCAAAACAACAACAACAACAACAAAACTCCCAAAGAACAAAAGTCCAGGACTAGATGGCTTCTGAGGAAATTCTACCAAAAATTTAAAAAGTTAATATCCATTCTTCTCTACTTACTCCAAAAAATACAAGCGGAAGGGAAATTTCAAATTCATTCTATGAGGCGAGTATCACATGGATATCAAAGGCCATTATCTCTAATGAATATAGGTACAACGATCCTCAACAAAACATTAGTAACCCAAATCCAACAGTATATTATATCATACACTATGACCAAGTCAGATTTATCCCTGGGCTGCAAGGGTGGTTCAATGCTCATGAAATAATCAATATAAAATATCACATCAATAAGGGGCGGCTGGGTGGCTCAGTGGGTTAAGCCTCTGCCTTCGGCCCTGGTCATGATCTCAGGGTCCTGGGATCGAGCCCCGCATGGGGCTCTCTGCTCAGCAGGGAGCCTGCTTCCCCCTCTCTCTCTGCCTGTCTCTCTGCCTACTTGTGAGCTCTATCTGTCAAATAAATAAATAAAATCTTTTAAAAAAATCACATCAATTAAAAAAAAGAATGAAAACCATATGCTCATTCTAAAAGATACAGGAAACACATTTGATTAAGTACAACATTCATTTACAATAAAAGCCCTATGCAAAGTGGGTCTAGAGGGAATACGGTTCAATACAATAAAGTCCTTATATGAAAAACCCATAGCCAATGTCATACTCAGTGGTGAATAACTGAAAGCTATTCATGTAAGGTCAGAAGCAAGACAAGCATGACCATGCTCACCACTTTCACTCAAATTGGTACTGGAAGTCCTAGCCACACCAATAAGACAAGAAAAAGATATAAAAGGGATCAAAACTGGTAAGGAAGAAATAAAACTCTCACTTTATGCAGATGACATGATACTATATATAGGAAAATCTGACAACTCCACCAAAAAAATGACAAAAACTGATAAGTTAATTCAGTAAAGTCACAAAATACAAAATCATTGAACAGGAATCCGTTGCATTTTTATACACTAACAATGAAGCAGCAGAAGATGAATTAAGAAAACACTCTCATTACAATTACACCAAAAACAATAAAATATCTAGGAATAACTTAACCAAAGTGGTGAAAGACACATACTCTGTTTCTTCCTCTTAGTGGCAATGAGACACTGACAAAGTCACTTAACCTCTCTTGCCCTCTATTTTTTATCTTAATGCACTAAAAACTGCATTGATCATTTAGGACATATGGTTATTACAAAGAATTAAGGAGCTCATCCACAGGAAGCAGTAGAAGATTACCAGGCATGTAGTATGAACTCAGAACATTCTCAATATCATCAGACTCAACCTCAATGCTTCTTTGAGGACTTCTTAGAATACTCAAGTTGGCTTCGTTTCCTCATCATATCTTTTACCACAGTACATTCTGACAAGTCTATCACCTTACAATATTACTGGTATGTCTCCCCAACTAGTGACTAAAACCTTGAAATGAAGACTAACTTAGTTATTGTTGTAGTCTTGGTGGCTCACAAAGTTGGGACACAAATTCAGTACTCACAAAATATAATCCAAGTAAATAAAAAAATTATTCAATACATTTGTCAATGTATTTTAGCTGATTAAAACAAAGAGAGTTGTTGGAGTGGAGGGGAGTGGGAGGGATGGAGTGGTGGGGTGATGGATATTGGGAGAGTATGTGCTATGGCGAGTACTGTGAATGGTGTAATAATTATGAATCACAGAACTGTACCTCTGAAATAAATAATATGATATATGTTTTTTAAAAATGATAACAAAAGAACAGTACATAAATAAATAAGTAAAATTAAGCAAGTATTTCTTTTTCATTTTTTCCACTAAAACCCCCTACTCTCTCTGTATATAAATATAAAAATATATATATATTACATATGTAAAGGTTAATATAAAGACAGAAGGTATTAGTTGAAAAAATAGAGGAGCTGAAATCATCCAGAGCAAGACTAAAACAATCTTTCACACCAAGCACTTGCCATTTGACCTTTAAGAGGTAACTTAACAAACTAGAGCCTCTTTTATCTACCTACATAGTATTGACATGAAAATTCATATAAAATGTATAAACAACCTGCCACCTTGAAGACACCTCATAGCTAAAAGCTGTTGTGTTGGCACTGCCAAAGTTTATGGGCTTGACTATTCGCAGAGAACATTATGGATTCTTAGGAATAAACAATCCTGCCTAGACAGAGCCACATTATTATTCTGTTTTTTAAACAAAAGTAGTGAAGTAATTTAGTGCCTTCCAGATAAGCTCAACTTTCATATATTGTTACCTTGGGCCAGGAAAATTATCAGTGGGAAAGCAACTGGTAGAAATAGATAGGGCTATTTGCTTTTTAAGTGTCTTTGGGCCTGTGAAATGAAAGTTCTAAAGGCAGATTTCCCAAAACCAGTGAGAGGATTAGTGCTCTGCTGGAGCCTTTCACCTGTACACTAAAATAGCCAGAGTAGCTTCCTTTATATAAGAAGTCTTAAGTTTGTCCATTTACTCTAAGAGATCAATAAAATCCAGTTTCTGATTTTATTCTAAGTATTCATTTGTCACTAACATAAAATCAAATGAAAAATTTTTGTTCTCAAAGAAGAAATCATCACCATAATAGGGGTTACATGTGCAGTGCCAACAAAGCCATGTTAAGTATTTTTATATATATTATTTTATTTTATCCTTGCAAAGACCTTATGATGAAGATTCTATTATTATTAGCATCATATTATAGAAGAGGCTGCTGAAACTTGGAAGAGTAGGTTAATATTTATAGCAAACAAGAGGTAGAAATGAGATTTAAGCTCATATCTTTCTTACTCCAAGACCTTGTTCTTTCCTTGAATTACACCATCTTTCAAAAATATTAATTAATTGTCACATGTTGGTGGGAAAGAGCTAGACAGACGTTGAGCCATGTCAGCTAAATAGCCTTACTTTAATTGTACAGTGAAGGGAGAAGTGATCAGAGAATGGCAAGAAAAAGAGTCCACAGGAAGACCTTTATCTCAATGCAGTTCTTGAGGCTGAAAATGACAGTGTTATGTTTGGGATACAGGTATCACTGCCCTACCTTTACCAATTCTTTAGTTGTGTAAGTTTAAGGTAGTCACCGATCTTTATAAACTTTTCTCCCCAGAAGTTGGCCTTGTAACAGAGATCTGTGTATGAGTATTTTACTTAGGAAACTATTCTAGAAGACAGTAGGGAAATGGGGGGAGATAATATGAGGGAAAAAAGGAAGTCAATACAGAGTTTGATGACGAAAAAAACATGCATAGGGGTAAAAAAGGTTCAGTCCCATTTGAGATCTCTGAGAGCCTGCAAAGGACATGTATCAGAGTCCTGCATCTTGGAAAAAGAGTGAGGAAGTTGAGACATTTATCTACCAACTCCTGTCTATCTTTGGGCAAGGACTGCACTACAGGTATTATCACCTGTTGTTTCTGGTCTGTCCTGTGGAGATAAACTTGTTCCAATTGCCAGAGAAAATCATTGTCCCTTATCATATTGTCTTTCAAGCCAAATACTTTTGGACTTTTCAGTTGAAAGTTCTTTTTTTTTTTTTTTCCATTCTTATTTTTCTTAGGGGATGATCAGAAAATAATTGGTAAGGGTAACCTGGGAGAAGAATATCTCATTCATCTTTGTGCATGCTCAGTATCAACTACATATTGGAGGTGATTTGTAAATATTTCATAGATAAATGAATGGAATTTATAAAGCCTTAGATGGTAGGCTATAGACAGTAGAAGTATATTCTTCCTTTTTTACTTTAAAGATTTTATATATTTATTTGAGGGAGAGAGAGAGAGCAAGCCAGAGAACACAAGGAAGTGGAATGGCAGAGGGAGAGGGAAAAGCAGGCTCTCTCTTGAGCAGGGAGCTCAATGTGAGGCTGGATTCAAACACCCTGAGATCATGACCTGATCTGAAGGCAGGTGCTTAACTGATGGAGCCACCCAGGAGCCCCAGAAGTAATCCTTCTAAACTTAACTATTTTTAAAATTTTCATTAATCCTTTTCATTCTGTTCTCTCACATGGAGTCTGTAAAAAAACTTTTTTAAAATGCTTTTTCTCATACTTGATTCATTACTTCAAAAAACCATGTTTTGGGACACCTGAGTGGCTCATTCTGTAGAGTGTCTGACTCTTGATTTTGGCTCAGGTCATGATCTCCATGATGAGTATACAACCTGCTTAAGGGTCTCTCTCTCATTCTCCCTCTGTCCCTCTCACCCCACCCCCACCTTCTATCCTTGCATTCTCTGTCTCTCTCTCTCTCCCATAAATAAAAAAAAAAAAAAAAAAAAGGAATACCCATGTTGGCATCATTTGTTTAACTGACAGAAGATACTATTGATTGACATTTGGTCATTTGCTACTTAAAATATTTAAAAGATTATTTTCCTCATTCTGGGATTTACAGAACTTTAGTTCACTTAATTGATGCATATACCTTCATAAGCCTACCATCGCTATGTGGGGCAGACATATTTACAAGGTATCATGGCATTTAAGGGATGCCAGCCAGCCATTTTCAAATGTACAAATTGGGGTGTTAAAAAACAAAACATTTGTGTTGGCATAGGTGGGGGCTGGTAACAGCATGGTATTTCTGAGGAATTTAGAATTTCACTAATAAGATTAAAAAAGATAAAGAGTGAACTCAAAGGGCAAACATAAAGTGCCTTGAAAAATATGTAAACAGATTTTGATGCATACAATTCAAAAGATTTTCACATGCAGATAACACAGCTAAACTTATACTCTAAAATATGTGTGGCAGGTGTCAGATCCAGGCTAGCACTTCCACCATGACCTATACAACTGGGCAAGATTCACGAGGTGAAATTTCTCAGGCTCAGGCAGCTGGCAGGGCAACCATGTTGTAGGTGAGGAAAGGAGAGCTTACAAGGTGAGTCCCATTGCCCAGATATCTGTCTAGAGAAAGTTTCTAATCAGATAAGGATAAAGTCTGAGCAGAGCACAGCTGTCCACTGAACTGAGGAAGTAGAAATTTCAGATAAGGGCAGCTGAGTTTGAGAGGTGAAGCATCAGAGAAGAATCTCAGAAGTTCATGCAGGGTGTCTTGCATGCTTGTGGCTGAGGGCTGGGTGGAACATGTGCAGAGCAGGACCACCTGAGGTTGATCAGAGAGCAGCTGCTATGAGGTTGAAAGCAGGAAGGGAGAGAAGAGACAGTGCATAGAGAAGAATGATATCTGAGGAATTAGAATTCCAGCCCCACCAGGGGGAGAGATTTCATTATTATCTTATTCTCAACCCAGAATCATTTAAGATACAGCAAAGGCTTTGCCTTAGGAGCAAAGACCACACACAGAAAGAGAAACCCACACAAGTACAAGACAATCAGATCATAACTGAAGGTATCATGCCACTCCTAGATATTTACCTAAGAGAAATAAAAAAACACATCCACTCAAAGATTTGTATACAAATGTTTATAGGAGCTGTATTAGTAATGGTTCCGAACTGGAAAGAGCCCAATCATCCATCACAAGGTGAATGGATAAACGAATTATGGTATGTTCATACAATGAAATAGTACTTGTTCAGAAAACCAAAAAAAAAAAAAAAAAGGAAAGAACTACTTAAACATGGACAAAATGGACAAACCTCAAAAACATTATGCAGAGTAAAGCAAGAGCAAAACAAGAGTAAACACTTTAAGATTAACTTACATGGAACTCCAGAGAAGATCAAGTAACTTGCAGGGACAAAAAGAAAATCATTGGCTTATTAGTTTTATTTTCTTTATTTTTTAGAGTGTGAGTGTGTTGAATGCACAGTCTCAAAATTATTTTCCATGGTTAAAAAGTGTTATATATCTTGGGGCTCCTGGGTGGCTCCGCAGGTTGGGCCTCTGCCTTCTGCTCAGGTCATGATCCCAGGGTCCTGGGGTCGAGCCCCAAATCGGGCTTTCTTCTCAGCAGGGAGCCTGCTTCCCCCTCTCTCTCTGCCCACCTCTCTGCCTACTTGTGATCTCTCTGTCAAATAAATAAATGAAATCTTTACAAAAAATGTTATATATCTTGATTGAGTCAGTGAAAACATGGGTACTATGAAATGAAGTGTGTCCACCTTAAATTCATATGCTGAACATCTTAATCCCCAGTGTCACTGCATTTAGAGGTGGGACCTCCAAAGTTCATGGGTGGCACAGTGATCTGGTAGGAATAGTGAAGAAACACCAGATAGCTTGCTCTTTTCACCATATGAGAACGCAGCAGGAAGGCAACTATCTGCAAGCTAGAGAGATGGTTCTCACCAGAAACAAAATAGACTAGAACCTTAGTCTTCAACTTCTAGCCTTCAGAGTGTGAGAAAATAAATTTCCATTTTTCATGCTACCCAATCTATAGTACTTTTATTATAACAACTCAAGTTGACTAATATAATTGGTTTTTACCTTTGTTAACATTTAGTAAACTCCATATTTAAACATGTGTAAAATTTATTATATAAAATTATATTTCAATAAAGTTGATTAGAAATATTATTGAGATAGCACACTGAGAGGAATGTAATTTATTGAGGAAGACAGATGCAAATGAAAGGCAGAATGCATACTGTTCATATATAAGTTCAGGGAACTTGGGAAGTACCAAACAAATCGTTTAAGAAAAACAAACAGACAAAAAAAAACAAAAAAAACAAAAAAAAACCCAAGCCACTGAGTTTTTGACAGAAGGAAGAAAATGGGCTCAAAAATGCCCATATTATCCAGAAGTTAAAATGAACATATTTTGAAGTTTGATAGATTGTGTTATGATGACAAAGACTGATAGGTTCTAGGTAATGTCCAAGTTTCTGGATTAAGTTACTAGGTGAATGATGATATTTATTGTAAAACAAGGAACCATGTAACATGCAGGTTGAAAAGAAGGATTTATTTGGGGTATGATAGGTTGAGTTAAATGTTTCTACAACATTCAAAAGGAGATATATCTATGGTACAAGATACAGAGCTCTGAATTTCAGAATGAGCTCATACTTTCCTATAAATTGGAGTCCTTACCATAAAAATGAGAATTACAATTATGAGAGTGGATGAGATCACTGCATTGGAGATGTTAGAGAAAAGAAAAGAAATTATCTGAGAATACATAAAAATATGAATATTTAGGAGACAGGCAAAGGAAGTGAAGTCAATGAAGGAAAAAAGAAAGATAAAAGAGTGAATAAAGAAAAGTGGTGTCACGGAAGTCAAAGGAATAGAGAATTTTGAAGAGGGCAACATCAATAATGTTAAATGCAGCTGAAAAGCCTAGTAAAAAGAGTCCATTTAGGTCTGAAGCACATTTATTGGATTTGGCACTAAGGATTGGGACTGGCCAGGGATGAGAGAAAGAAATGGCCTAAAAGCTGGAGTATCTGCATTCATATCCATACTCCAGGGGCAAAGAACAAATTCCTTTTTTCTCCATGTATCTAAACACTCTTTACCAAATAGGATGATAAAAACATAGGTTATTGGAAGATGAAAATACAACAATAAGTGTGAATAGAACTTCTTTCTTTTGTGGGTTTTTTTTTTTTTTTGCCCCAAATGAGCTATTATTTGTGCTACTCTACTTTGTGAGGAAAGAATAATGTATCAGAAATATATTCTATAATATCTTCACCAGTCAAGAGAGACTACACTATGGCATAGTAGCAAAATATAAAAAATCTTCATGGTTTAGCACAACTAAATTTTATTTCTCATATCCATACTAGATGTACAACACAAGCTGGGGGTGAGTATGGGTCCACACATTTACCTCAGCCCATAGTATGATATTACACCATCTTATGATAGGCTTCCCTGCACAAATGCCTTCAGGTTCTGATAGAGCTATCAGAGAGCTGGGAGAGAGCTAAAAAATCAAATACTGCCAATTAAATGTTTTGTCTTGGAAGTGAAGGCTACTCTTCAAATATTACATTACATAATTAGATACTTAACAATTCGCAACTTCAAAGGTCTAGGAAAATCGAATTTCCCCATATCTCATCACAGGAATAATAATTAAAAATATTAGAATATAATTGTAATGCTCTAAAATGATATTAGGATAAAAGTTCTACAGAATGATACCTTTTAAAAAAAACACACACACATAGTTTTGACTTCATTCAATGCAGGACTTTCTTTTGTCCCCAACTTTATCACTTACTTGTAACATCTAACAATGTCCATAGAGTTGTTAGAGAAACATAACTGTTCCTTTACATTACATCATTATTTTATTTCTTAAATGAGGAGAGATTATTGTCCAGTGGAAAGATTAGATGTACGGGGAAAACACATTAGTATTATGTATAAATGTTGCAACTACAGGCAAAATACTTAAACTCTCCAGCATTTGTCATTTTTATTTATATAGCAAAAGCAATATATAACCATTAGAATATTTTTTTCTGAAAATGGAATGAGATAAATAAAAGCACTGAACACAGTAACTTAGATAAAACTGGTAAAGCAATTTCTACATTTGCTTTTTTTTGTTTTTAATTGCCAAACTAATCTAGTCATATCCACTGGGTTTAGAGATGATTTTTTTTAATCTTCAGTCTTTACTTATAGAATAGGTTCATTTCATGTTCCTTGAACAGCTAATTAAAAATACCATTAAATAAACATACTTTGAACATCAGAAGTAGTCCTAATATTCACCCATGTTCTACCTCCCCTAGCTCTTATAGATATACTGCCTAGGTCAGAAGGACAAGTTGTTATTTCTAGGATATTAAGTTTCTGATTCAAAAGGACTTATACTTGCTTTGTCTAGCTTACTGATCTGTGTTTTCTGTGGAACTCAGGAGATTCAGACTATGAAGGTTCACACTAGTGCCATTCCCTCCCTAATCTCAATCATGCACACCTTACTCATACTCTTCTACATGTAAGAAGAGATATAGTATAAATATTTTTGTCATTATGGCTCATGTGTTGCTTTCAATTGTTTGCTGTTTTCCCAGAACTAATAATTCAAAGTCAATACTTTAATCTAAGTGATAGCCAACCAAATTGCCAATAATCAGGCTATTATGCAATCACTTATTTTGTGCCTTACTGAATAATACCATCAGAGGCAATTCTATTGTGAAAGGAAATATGCTTTTTGAGGGAAATTAATTATATTGCATTCAATTGCTCAGTTCTTATCTAATTTATTCCACTGGGATAACTCAAGAGTGACTGCTAATAAAATGGGAAGCATCTTCTCATGACCAAAGACATATTGGCAAATGATGCTGCTTGAATCTGATACAGATGTTCTGGCTTGCTTTGACCAACAAGAAGGAAATATGTTTAGACATCTGGGTCATGATTTGATTTATTTAATGTGTGATTATATACCTCATCTTATCGGAGATATTAAAAAATAAATCTTGTGCCTATTTCCAAAGCATTGACTTAGAATCAAGAATCAAGGACTAGGCCATTTGCCACTAACTGTCAATGATAAACATCAATACTGATTCAACCTTCCTGAAAAGAAAATCACTTCTTTGCACGTTCTTTGGAAAATGAATAAATAAACTTATATTATTACTATAGGAAAACAGCAGAATTATAAAAGTGCACTAACCTTCCTTTAGAAATAATTTTTTGAAGTAATTTAAGTCACAAGCTTAAAAAAAGACATACAGCATCAAAAGATGATCAACCGTTAAAATTATACCAGATTTATATTAATATTTTGTGCCAAATAGCACTTTCAATTTTAAAAAATGCAATCACAAATAGTAACAACTATGAACACAAATCAAAATCCAGTTTTATTTTCACAAATGCCTTTCTTGCTTATTTATACAAAAGAAATAATAAATAATTCTCTATTCTCATGAAGCTGGTTTTAAATAAAATTAAAACTGAAAGGTTGATTAATAAGAAATATTGACTAATCCCTATAATCCTAAAGCGGATTATCTGAAAATAGATTGATTTCTGATGGCCAAAGACAGTGCATCATGAAAACACTGGAGTTTTTATTTTTAAATTACTAATGTGCTTTTAAAAATAAACAAAATTCTAAAGCCAAAACCAAAACAACTCCCATCAATATGTGCTTAAACTACAATGATGTAAATTCAAATAGAATAAACTATATGTTTTATCAAAGTATAAAGTCATATGTTACAAAGATAGACATTTTATTTTGGCTTCTCTAAAATTATTCCTAGAGTTATTCTTTTATAGGGTTATTTTAATCTTTTATAGGGGAACAGAAACAATAAGTTGAGCATATGTATAGAAAGATGGGGAAGGAGGGGGAAGAAGAACAGAGGAAGGGAGGGATGGAGGAAGAGAGAGATTGAGAGAGAGAGAGAGAGAGAGATTTTTAAGGAATTTACTCACATGATTAAGGGAGCCAGCAAGTCTGAAATTTGTAGGACAGCTCTCCAAGCTAGAGATCCAGAGAAAATCTGATGTTGAAATCTCAATTCTCAATTCTGTCTACAGAATGTTTCTTTCTTTCAGAATCTTAGCATTAGTATCTGTCTCCAGTAGTCCAGCATGTTGGTCATTCAGTAATTCAAAACCTAGATCAATCTGAATGGATGGAAGTCCCATATAGTCTCCATCCCAACACTTTGGCTACTGTATTCATGTACCAAGATGCATCTCAAAATGACAATAATGGAGGCTGACTGAGGTCGGTTGACTTGTTCATGCTATCTTCTTCATTTTAGGGCCTTTCCATGGTGGATGCTCTCTGCTGCATTGAATTCTTTTCTTTCTTTCCTTCCTTTCTTCCCTTCTTTCGTCTTTCTTTCTTTCCCTCTCTCTTTCTAGGTTATTGGAAGATGAAATACAACAATAGGGATACAACACTGCTTGGAATTCAGCAATTGTACTCAGTATTGTTCTCAATATATGTGAAACAAGAAGAAGTTAGAGACACAGATTCTTGTCAACTTGTGAAGTATTCTACAATTTTTCTACAAGCAATAGTGAGCCATCTGTGGGTTAAAAGGGAAAGGCTTTTCTGTAGTCTGCATTTGGGAAGGTCAGCCTGGCAGCACTGTGGATGATGGAACACATGATGGTGGGAAAGGGGGGATATGCCTGGTAAGTTTCTCACAGACATAAGCTGTAGATGTGTTTGAATGGGTAGATGACCTTTTGCTTATATTGTGGAAAGAAGTTTTGTGTAAGATATAAGCTGTTGATTAACAAAATGTATTATCCTTTCAGCCCTAGAATTATAAAAATAAGATACTATAATCCTCCAAAATGCAGTAGAGTATGCATAGGTTTCAAGTCAGATTTCCAGATTAAAATCCCACCTTTGCCACTTTTTAATACATATAGTAGGTCAATTCTTTAACCACTTAGAGCCTCAACTACAAAATGAGCATAGCAGTGAATCTTGTTGTGAGGACGATGCCTAGTTTGGTGTCTGGGACACAGAAAATGTTTAGTGAAGTGACTCTACAGTCACTTAAGAGAGCTAAACCAGGGGCATCTGGGTGGCTTAGTGGGTTAAGCCTCTGTCTTTAGCTTGGGTCAAGATCTCAGGTCCTGGGATCGAGCCCCACATCAGGCTCTCTGCTCAGCAAGAGGCCTGCTTCTCGCTCTCTCTCTGCCTGCCTCTCTGCCTGTTTGTGATCTCTCTATCAAATCAAAATCTTTTTTAAAGATTTTATCAAATAAAATCTTTAAAAATAGAGAGAGAGAGAGAGAGAGAGAGAGAGAAAGCTAAACCAGTAGTTTGCTTTAAGAGGTCAGCACCAATGTTGGGAGCTTTATCCCAAAGTTCTGTGTCTACCCTTCTGTTGAGTAAATGCCTCTCTTATCTTTCACACTCCTATCACCTGTAACCAGGTATGTATTTGGAGCCACTCCATATTTTAGCAGTGAACTCTCAAAAATGTTCCCAGGTCCACCTGGCATTAATCCTAGGAAATGACAGATACTTAGATCAAATTATAGAAGATTGAAAATGCCATTTGTTCAGCTATTAAAGCAATAAAGGGACACTTCTGTCAAGAAAAAGCAATGTTCAGTAAGGCAAAAATCTGTATAAGATAAACATCTTTATTCTTTTTCCTAGGAGAATAAAAATAGTAGCTTCATGTCATCAATATTTGAAGATGCTTTGAAATGTGTTTAAATCAGAAATACAGGAAAATCTGAAATAGTACTTTCTTCTCCAATTTATACTTCTAATTCCCCTTATTTAAAATCTCTTTCCTAACAGCTGTTGAAATAAAGAACACAAGGTTTGCTTTGACTTAAGAATATTTAAGTGACATATTCATACTTTTCCTCCAGTCCCCAAATTAACAGTGTTCAGTAAGAAAATATGCTAAATTTAAAAAGAAATCATTCTAAATTTTTGTTACAAGTTGAGCCAAAATCTGTTTTAGGTGGCCTGCTATTCTTACTTTAAACTCCCAAGGCCAAAGGAAACAAACAAACAACAAACAATGCTTTTCCATTGTTTCAGCTTCCTTCTACTTACAGCTCAGAGAGCAGGTAATGTTTATGGGAGGTCTGTTTCAGAGTGTGATATTAGTGTATATTCTAAAGATAGTGTTTCGATGAAAATTCTAGGAGTTTCACAGGGGGGCAGAGAATGAATTAGTCTTTACTTTTCATCTAACTTCTGCTTTTGACTCTCCTGGTTGTCTCAATACTAGGTTTCCTGAAGATGATTTATAAAAGAAGAGAGAGAAATTATAATTCTTATTCATTTCTAGAGTGACTTCTCACATTAGCATTCAGCAAGAATTGGAGAGAAGTGGGCTGGAGGATAGTCGGAGAGGTGAGACAGATATGTTTAGAATCATTCATTCTTTTGGACCCAGGTCTATTTTTCTAAGTCTTAGCTCTCTCCCTTTCTTTGAGAAGAAATGCTCAGCAGAACCAACTGTGAAGGAGAGCCTAATGTAGAAGACTGAGCTGAGTTTACCCTGGACTAAACCTGGAGCCTTGTTCCACTTCAAGTACCCAATCTGTCATTTTCTATTGAAACCACGTCCTTGTCTTTTGTCTCCTTCTGTAAAGGTTATGCACTGTGTTTTCCATCTCTATATCCATTAGGCATAGAATCAGGTCAGGCATGAGGTCAGTAATCTGACAAATATTTATTGAACATCTAAATAGATGCATGCATCCATCCAGGCATGCATGGATAAATGAATGGTGCCATCTAGAAGATAACAAAGTATTTATTACTAAGAGTTGGTCATAGTAAAGCTATGTCAAATAGATGTTCCAGGGAAGAAGTATTGTTGCAATAGCAGTTTTCTATCATTCTCCTCTTGCATTTTTATCATTAGTAATAATAAATAATAATAATAATAATAATAAAATATCCTTAGAACTTACAGATACCAGATACTAAATAGTATATAATGAAGACAGAAAGTGTCCCCATGACTCCATTCAATTAGAAATATTTGTACAGAAACAGTACCAAGAATATAGAAATATAGGTATTTCTTTATAATGCTGAATTTTCCTCTATTGTCACAAGTGCTGAGGTTTTGTTCTCTGGAATATCTTTTTGTTAATGGCAACTGTTATCAGCAATCAATAAACATGAAAGAATACTCAAAGCATTGGAGGATAAAATTGCAAGCTCAATGTCCAAACACACAACTAAAAAATTATCATCTCATTATTGGTCTGGTCATCTTTATGCATATTAAAAAAAATTGTGCCTCTCCCCGCCCCAGAGAGAGATAATAAAATTCTGCCATGATGGACATTACTAATATGATAGCCCTTTTGTGTTTTCCTTGTAGCTTTTCTTAACCTGTTGAACTGCAAGGCTTTTGCCATAATGTTCTAGGTCACAGAAGATTCTTAGGGCTTGTATCTCTGACATCAGACCACCCCAGGGACTGTATCTGAAGTAAGCCTATTTATCTGAGAGTAGGAGAATTATCAGTAGTAGGAAAAGGGGTCAATAGCAAAAGCAAAATCCTTGTATCTCAGTTAACTAAGACTAGAAGTTTTTACTCAGTGTGAAAGTGGGAGTGTTCTCCAAATGCAATTACAACTATTTAAAGTCAAAAGACTCAAATATGATTCTTTTCACCACCATCTGCTGATATCATTATTTCTTTCAACCCTGCTCTCTTCCTCTGTAATATTGATTGGTAAAAAACTTTGCCATACAATGTGTCTACAAGAAACAGATTCAAGGATATATTTCATATCATCAATTTTTAGTGAAGTTGAAATCTCATTCTACATATGCTGTTAACAATCTCCCTTGTATTTGCTATTCTGTCTTATTGGTGACACTTAAAAAATAAACACCTCACTGGTTTAAAAGTAGTAATTTTTATAACATAAAACCATAGTCCAATAACTTACTTTTTCCATCCTTATCCTGTTTTAAGAAGCAAGCAAACCCCTCCTAACAATTGTTTTAAAATTTCAGTTAGCTTTTTATATTGGTATTTACCTCCATACATTAAAAAAATGTACATCCTATTATCTTCTGACAATCATATTTATTTTCCTTTTATTTTAGATATAGACTGAGCTCTTTCCACTATTATCCTTACTTCCTTTTACCAAATAAATTGTCTCAATTTCTAGATAAATATTTTTATTGTTGTTGCTGTAGCTATATATGTACTGTTCATTACTGAGCCAAGAAATGTACTATGACTCAATTCTCTGCTTATATTTAGTTTACTTATTGATAACAATTGTATCATATTTTCATTTCTCTATGTTCTTTGAAAATATAAGTGTTTCTACACATTCCAGGGCTTTTTAAAAATATCTTTCAATATAACTCATTAGATGGTTAAAAAGTCAGATAATTTATTAGTTGTTTTTTGTTTGTTTGTTTGTTTGTTTTTATCTCCTCTTCTTTCCCCTCCAGACCTCAATCTAGACATACAGTCTCCTGTTCCAGCCTATCCTAGTTGCTTTCCAGGTCTGACCACACATCTTGGAATTCTCTTCACTTCCATTCAACAATCCATCTTCTCATCAGACATTGTCCTTGTATTTATTTTTGCTCCGTATACTTCTTAATTTTGGAAGACTAAAATCTTCAATAAGTTCTTGAAAATAGTACAAGACATGTGAAAGGAATGTGTTGTGAAGAGTTAAAATGAAGTCTGGTGGGAAGCCATACCTCTGGGAGGACACAATAAAGCATAAATGATGATGTTCTATAGCTGAGAGCTCCATAAACTTAAAGAATGTAAAGGGCCTCTCTGAGCACCCAGCACAAATTTCTCCTTAGATCACAGGGAGGAATGATCAATTAGCAGCAAAACCACAACTAGAGTTTCCAACTTCTGATTAACCATCCAGGCCTTTCTTTCATACTGTACATATGTCAGTGTTTGGTAACTTTTGTATTTCTTTCAGTATTCAATCTTTGCAATAATATTTGCCTCGCATTGTCTATGACTACTTTATAGGTGAAAAAATAGGGAAAAAGAATTATAGAAATTGATCAAACTGTACAATCAATAAATGCTGAGACTTCCAAAGTTACATGCATACATAAACACACACACACACGTGCGCGCGTATACAGAGACTACATTTAAATATTCACTGTTTTTAAAACTCTATTTCTATTCATGAGCTTAAAAAATAAAAATTAAGTAACCAAGACCACCTTGTTAAATGTTTCATGAATTTTCCTTTGTTCAAAATTGGTAATAGTAGCAACACTTTATGTTATTACTGCTGAACCCCAAAAGCTCAGCTTTCTCTAAAGGTCAGCTAGAAATTTTCAAAAGGGCAAAGCTGATTCTCCACACGCAGTGCCTATGCAGGAGGATGTCAGCGACGGCTCTCTGAATTGTTTCTCTCCTTAAATGAACCAATGCTCAAGCTACTTCAAATTTCTAATCTGTCTCTCTCTCTCTTTTTAATCACATTGAGTTCAATAAAATTTGTTTTACAATTTAAGGTGAATAACATTGTCCCTATAAAGCTGAAACATTAGTATAATAGTTATTGGAATTTCCTGAGAAATGATACAGTATGAACATTACCCATTGAAATAAAAATACATTAATGAGGAGAAAATAAACCCATTTTCATTTGTTCAACAACTATATGATTAATGTCCCTGTGCCTACTATGCTGTTGACATTCCTGCTACACAGATGAGCAAGTTGTCCCCTGTGTTCAAGGAGTAAATCTCCCACTTACAAAATGAATGTATTTGCTGACAACTTAAGTACATTGTGAGAATTATGATCCTTGGTTTATAAAATACTGCGTGATATGGAACAATTTCTAATATGTACAACTAGGAAATAAAAACAGGAATAAGAGTGAATCATTTGGCTAAGTATCTGCCTTCAGCTCTGGTCACGATGCTAGGGTCCTGGGATTGAACCCTGCATTGGGGTCCCTGTTCAGTGGGGAGCCTGCTTCTCCCTCTTCCTCTGCCTGCCACTCCCCCTGCTTGTGCTCTCTCTCTCTTTCTCTGTCAAGTAGGTAAATAAAATCTCTAAATAATAATAATAATAAACAAGAATAAAAAAATATACCATTTATTTTGATTACCAAATTAAAGTATAATATCTTAAATGCATTCGCTTAGATTATTTCTCTTGAGTATACAAAAAGCTTTTGAAAGATTGTATCTGAAATATGGATTTAAAAGTTTAAGAAAAGATATTTACTTTTTATTCTACATAATTGTATGCCAAATGTTAAAATGCACTATTTGCCCAGGATGAAAGATAAACATTTAGGTTAGTTTCAGGGACCCAAGAAGTCTTTATAGAAGATGTGCCACTTCATTTCAGTTGTCATATATAAAGAAGAACAAGAAGATAATAAAATATAAGAAGGGGTTTTCAAGATAAAGGGAAAAACATAGCATGTACGTCGGAAGTGGAAAATACTAGTCATATTCTATTACCAGGGAATGAGGCAAGTCCTGCTTAGAGCAAGGCAGGAATGGGAAGAAGAGCAGCGCTGGGAAGCTTTTTAATACTTGGTTAAGACCTTGCAGTTTGTGATGAATATGTGAAAAAAAAATATGCTTAGGGATGGGTATACTCGTCAGGACAGAATGTCAATAAAAAGTGTAATGTTTTTCCAGGAACCTCACTTTGTAAAAAGTTCTATACCTTGTAATGTCTTTTTTAGGGTTAAAAAAAATTGGGTTTGTTAGTAGTAGTACAATAATTTGACTTCATTTTTAGCAATATGGCAGATAAGATTCCTGAAAAACCAGCATTACAGAATCTATAAAAACCTGAATAAACAGTAAAAATGTATTGCATTGCCTAGTGGAATTTACAAGAAATTAATGGGTGTTCCCAAGGGCCAAACTTTCCTAGATGCTGAAACCAGAGTGGGATGCCTGCATTGACACTTTACCCTGGGGCCATTAGTCAATTGTGATCCAATGAGCCTCAAGGGAGAAATGGAAAAAAACAATGGATCAAATAAGGTCAAATGTTAACAATGAGACACTTAAAGGGCTAAAGCTTCAGTGAAAGATAAATAAAAAGTGTGTGTGTGTGTGTGTGTGTGTGTGTGTGTGTGTGTGTTTGACTCAGAACTCTGGAAATAAAGCTATTCTTGCTTGGGAATGCTTTAACTTCAGCCTTTCCCTCATGACTTACCTATGTGGAGAGTATGTCATAGAGTATCTGGGAAACAGTAACAGCTGAGAGAAACCCAGGCACACTCCCCACAGAGTGTGGAGCCTAACATAGGGCTCAGTTTCATAACCCTGAGATCATGTCCTGAGCTGAAATCAAGAGTCGAACACTTAACCGAGTCATGCAGGTGCCCCTGAAGTATGTTCTTTTATACATAATCTAAGGTTTGCAAATACACAATATTTTGGTCATGCCCCCATATAGAAATTCAGATTTCAACCATACATTTGTTATCTTTCTGATATTTTATTCTGTTTATATCTAAGAAATTAAATCAAGATGTTTAAAAGATATTTTCACAACCATGTCCATTTCAGTATTATTCACAAAAGCCAAGAGAAAGAAGAAAGCAACCCAAGTGCCCATAGAGACTGACTAGATGAACAAAATGTGGTATATACAAACAATGAAATATTAATCAGTCTTTAAGAAGGACATTCTCTCACATTCCACATTCCACAACATGGATGGCCCTTGAGGATGTTATGCTAAGTATAATAAGCCAGTTCACAAAGATACAAATACCTTATGTTTCCACTTACATGAAATATCTAGAGTAGTCAATGTCATGGAAACTGATATTTTACGCCAAGAATATCAAAGGTTTGGAGGACTCACACATCAATTTCCTGGCATCATTTTCCTTATTTGGTATTTCAGATGAGGAAAAGTAAGAACTAAACTTTAATCAATATCTACTATATGTCATATACTATAGTGAGCAACAACCCCCCCTCCTCCGTGCTTATTGCTTTTTACAACCAAGTCACATTCTAGTACCTCCTTTTTAGAGTTGTAGAAATGGAAGATCACCAAAAATTGATATGTTCTAGTATTGGATGGCTGGGCAGTGGGTAAATAAATGATGGAATACATTAGTTACGGGATCAGCGTTCCAAGTCTAACTTTCCTCTGTAGAAATGTGTTAACAAGAAATGAATAAGCCTAAAATAGGCAGAAATTTGCCCGGAACCTAACCAAATTCCACATTAACTTATTCAGAGCTGATCCACACAGAATAATGTGGAGAATGTGGACAGAGTAGAGCTTGAATATTTGCTACAATAACCATCCTTCTCCCCAGTCACCTGGAAAGAAGAAGAAGGAGAAGGAGAAGAAGAAATGCATTTTCTTTTTTTTTTTTAAAACATTTTATTTATTTGACAGACAGAGATCACAATAGGCAGAGAGGCAGGCAGAGAGAGAGGAGGAAGCAGGCTCCCTGCTGAGCAGAGAGCCTGATGTGGGGCTCGATCCCAGGACCCTGAGATCATGACCTGAGCCGAAGGCAGAGGTTTTAACCCACTGAGCCACCCAGGTGCCCAGAAATGCATTTTCATATCCAGGTAGTGCAACTCAAATCCAATTCCCATGTCACTTAGAGAGGTTGAGGTAAGTACCATGCCAAAAACTACAAACAAAGGAGAGCCAGACCTAGCTATGTACAGTTCCTGAGTCATGGAGATGATCTGTAGGAAACTTCTGAAATCTGGGATCTGGATCTAGCCCTATTTAAGTAGGATAAGTATATACTGCATTGTTTAAAGTGGGACACTTCCGAGAATTAAAAAATACCCCATTAATACATAGATTTGGAGAAGAGTCATAATCCAGGACTGCTCCAGCAAAGTTTAGTGTTTGTTCATCATGCATACATAACACTGTATCATCCCTCTGAGGGCTTGTTCCCCTAACAGTTATTAACCACCCCATTTTGCCAGTGTCCCAGGTCATTTATACTCCTACTAAACTAGTGCCCTAGACAACCTTGTGCCATCAACATTTCCACATGTCCTAAATTATTTTCTATGAAAAGGAAAGTAAGCTTGCTTTCAGAAAGAAAGCCCACTCCACCACTGGGGGAGAATAAGTTTCAGAAATAGAGTATTTTATGTCATGTGTAATGTCAACAAATTAGCTCTGAAGGCATAAGAAAAATCCATGCAGAGCTTCTAAATTCACAGAGACAGATCCTCAACATCCACAGGACACTTCAACAGAAAGAATGACAAAACAGCCCTAAGATTCCCAATTGTGTCTTTCCCTCTTACAAATTAACACTCCATAACATTAACTCTTAATGATTCTGCCAAAGAAATCTTCTGATAAATACCTCTTTGAGGCTGTCAAATTAAAACTGTGTTGTTTTCCCTCCCTAAAAAGATCTAAGAAGGAATGCAATGAAAGAGCTGGCATGATCTCCATTCATCATTTGGACCCCAAACTCTGAGTCCATCTCTCAGATATCTCTTTGGTTATGTGCATTTCCCTTGTTCCATGTTAGGTCAATTTCTGTCTGGGAATTAAATAAGCTCATCACAGCAATAATGTTTCCATTTTTGTGAACCCAAAACATATGAGCACTAATCAAAGCCATCAACAGCACAAAATGACAATGAGTCACATTTTCAGACATAAAAAAGAACTCTGATGTTGTGGATAATTGCTGCAGCATTATTGTGGGAAAAGATAGAATTTCTTTTAGAGTTTTAAAATATTGAATGTAGTTTTCATGGCTTTGTCACTGCTTTAAAGTATTTTAGGAAGCAAGGGACCCCTGATTTTAATAACACATTGAGACCAATGTCTTCTTTTTAGAGATAGAGCAAGTGAATTTCAGGGAAGGAAGGAATAGAGTCATTCTATACCATGCAGCTAGTGAGAATCAGAAGTCAGAACAGGAGGCTTGGCAGGACTGAGTCCCTGGCTCACTGCAATTGTACCAACATCTTTGCCCTCATAACCATCTGCGTCACTCTGATACTGCCAGTACTCCTAATTTTAATATCACTGGTTTTCTTCTCTATATGCCATCCTATAATCTCTATTTGAGTCTCATATGGTAATAGTGACCTTCTCTTGCACTCCGTATCCTCTGGCCTTAGTTTTTCTATGTGTATAATCTTGGTCTCTTTCTATCCTCTCTTTAAAAATGCATTTATATAGTTTAACCTTTGGTAACATGCATATGAAATAGAACAGGCTTAAGAAAATGTCTCTGATCTTTCTCACTCCTCTTTCTCTTTACATTTCCCTACATTTTAAACTGTGAATAACAACGATGAAGGGTACCACACATTTTTTTTTTAAAGAAACAAAATAATAGAATAGATAGTTTTATGGCTTACTGTAACACTAAGATGCACAGGTCTGCATGTTAAAAACAATAAA
Organism: Mustela nigripes; assembly: GCF_022355385.1. Lineage (NCBI taxonomy): Eukaryota > Metazoa > Chordata > Mammalia > Carnivora > Mustelidae > Mustela > Mustela nigripes. Next base: position 38,620,558 of record NC_081573.1, read on the forward strand.
ACTGAGAGTCTTATATAGGAGAGATTTTAGGAATTCTCTCTAGACTTTGGCAAGAGTCTTCTACCTGTTCTCTTGGCCAATATTCACCTTCATTTCCATTACATTCCCATCCAACTGCTGAACTGATATTCCTAAAATACAAATTGCATCATTTCATTTATGAGTCTAAATGTCTTCTGTGAAATACTATTGTTCAGAGACCAAAAGACGAATGTATTAACTTCGAGGCCCTTTCCTAATCTGCCTTACTGTCTTTCACCTTTCCACTTGGGTAGCCTGTGTCGGGTCCTGACCAAAACACATACATGATGCTTCACGGGGAGGAAAAAACAAACAAACAAACAAAACCCCTCCAATATACCATGATTCCCTATGTCTCAATGATTCTGCACACACTTCCTTCTGCCTCGACTTTGTCTCCTCTTTCTTTAACTAGGAATAATTTTTTTCACTCTTTCAGATAAAATTCTGGCCTTAGAATACCTATAAAATCTTCTGTACCTTTTCACTCATCATTTTTCTCGTCATCTATTTGCTCAAAATATATTACTGCGTCTTTCTAGGTGCCAAGCCATTGTGGAGATGTCAGAGAGACCATGTTGAAAAACACATGTTTCTCCCCTCTTGGCACTTACGTTCTAGAGAAAAAGTAGGGAATTTAAAAATAATAAACAAGTAACATGCTTTAAAAGAGCAATAAATGCAATAAAAAATAAGAACAGGCCAACAGTTAAAAATGCTAGGGAAGAGTGAGGAATACCATAAACTTGATTATTATGGGGATATCTTTTAGGAAATGATCCTTGTGAGAAGAACTGAATTGAATAGAGAGAAACAGACGTTCAAACATACAAAATAAAATGCCAGGGATCCAAGTGCAACCAAGCCTGTCCTTTTTAAAAGGCAGTCAAATAAAAACAGAAAGAAAAATATTTTGAGTAGAATGTGGTTAGCAAATGGAAACTGGTACCGTGTTCTCAAGGGGGTTAAAAAAAAATCTATATATCCTCCTCTTTTGGTGTTCTTTTAACTATTTTATTTAACATTATTAAACCATTTTTCATATTTGTTTTGCTTTATATGCCCAAATATCAAAATCCCCTACTACATTATGAGACACTTTCACAAGAGTACACCTTATACATTTGTCATATTTCTCTGGGCCGAAAAAGGCCAAGAAAACACAAAAGATATGCAGACCCATTTACTCACTTACCTATGTTTTTCTTTATTCTATAACTGTTTATTAAAAGCCCACATATAGCAGGTACCATGTAAAAGACACAGGATAAACTGGAGAACAAAGGTTATCACAGCCCCTAACTTTATTATAGAATTCACAATCTTGTAGGAGATTCATCAAACAACTACATCAAATAATGTAAGATTGAAACACAATAAGTAATGTAAAGGAGAGATATGTGTGTTGTAGGAAGATATCCCTGGAGTAGATTGTAAACTACAATCTGAAGGATGACAGGAGCTGATTACAGAAAATCTGGCTTGAAAGGACAGCTTAAATAAAGAATTGAGGTGGAGGACAAGACATGAGGCACCAACAGAAAGCTAGCTTTTTACACCATGCAAAGGATTTTGGCTTCCACTATAAGAACAATGGGAAATCACTCATTTCATCTCAAGTAACTACCTGAATTTTAATGAAATTTTAGCTAATACACTTTGAGGATTTTGAGGGGTCTATTCTACAGCTATTCAGTTTGAATGTCCTCACTTTCTACTATAACCAAGAGATACTTTAAAATAACAAAGCAGGGGCGCCTGGGTGGGTCAGTGGGTTAAAGCCTCTGCCTTCAGATCCCAGGGTCCTGGAATCGAGCCCCACATCAGGCTCTCTACTCAGCGGGGAGCCTGCTTCCTCTTCTTTCTTTCTCTCTGCCTACTTGTGATCCCTGTCTGTCAAATAAATTAAAAAAATAAAATAAAATAAAATGACAAAGCAGAGTGACTTCTCTGACAAAAACATGACCTAAAATGGCCTTCCTATATCCGACTCCTTCGAATCCGAAGGATTCTAAAGGGCAAATTTCTAACCTCTCCCATCTATAAGCTTGTGTTCATGTCATTCACGTGGCTTTTATTGCCCCCCAAATGCAGTGTTATCACTTGTCTTTGTGCCTTTGAACCGCTATACATTTGTGCTGCTACACGTGAATGAATTCTTGATGGGAGGAACAATTCCCGGCTTAGAACAACAGATCGGGCATCTCTTGAAGGTTCATGTATACAGGATTTATGATCTGGGGTTACCAATGACAATCTGATCAATTTCTTGTTCAACAAGAAACTGTTACTAGTTTAGATCGGGGGATACAAGGCTTTGTGGTATATTTTTAATGTTTTCCTTCAAAAAGTTTTTTTTTTTTTTTTCATTTTTGGTAAAATCAGTCTACACAAGAAATGGATGATCCTGACAATCATAATTGACCATTGTGATCCTCAAGATTTGGAAGACTATCTATAGCCCAAACTAGCCCATGTCTTACATATAGTTTATACAGGCGGACATACCCAAAACCTCTCAGAAATAATTTAAGTGTTTTCTAAGAAAAAAAAAAAAAAAGGATGAAAAGGATGGAAATGAATCAGGAATAATGTCACCACACTGGGCACAATGTTCTAGTTTTATTATGACAATAGTTAGAGCTTCTGTACAAGATGTGGTTGTTTTATTGGACCCTGCTGACCACTAACTGACAAAGCTAGAGAAATGTCCATTGAAAAATATGATCAAAAAAAGAAGAGGCAAAAAAAGAAAAGTCACAGAATATATCTTTTTACTTTTTCTCTTTCTCTAAGCACGGACGAATTTTTCATTTGTTAAAAGCTGTACATATACGAAAGATAGAATTCTGCATGCCCTTTTCCTTATTTATTCATTATAATGTGGTTTCACACCTCGGCATTACTAACATTTTGGGCCAGCTGATGTGTTGTGATTGACCCCTCTCCCTCCCTGTGCATTGCAGCTTGTACAGCCACAACTCTAACCTCTGCTCAAGAGACGTCACCAGCTCCCTTCTGTCCCCTGATGGTGGCAATCAAAAATGTCACCATACACTGTCAAACGTTCCCTGGGAGCATCCGTGAGAACCACATTACAAAATGAATTAACAGTCTAATGTGAACAAAGAAATACACTAAATAATTCACCATTCTGTATTCTCTATGCCTTTATCCATATGTCCATGTATGAAGACGTGAGATTGTGTATTATGTGTATTTTATAGGTGCAATTCTTACAGTACCTCATTTAATCCTCACAGATATTATTATTTGTTAAGATTTATTTATTTATTTGAAGGAGAGAAAGAGATAGAGGAAGCAGGGGGAGGGTCAGAGATAATCAGACTCCCTTCTGAGCAGGGAACCCAGTGCGGGGCTCCATCCCAGGACTCCGAGATCATGATCTGGGCTGAAATCGAATGTCCCAAGCTTAACTGAATGAGCCACTGAGTTCCCCCCTTGCAGATATTCTTGAAGCAGATATGGTTTCCCACATTCAACTCATGTGAAAACTAAGGTTCAAAAGATTAATTAATTATTTTAAATCAATAAACAATTAGAGGTAGAGCTAGGATAAACAAAACAAAACAACTTTCCATAAACCACTGACAAACTTGAGTGTTTTGATTAAATATAAACTAATGTGGTATCTACGTTTTACAACTAAGACTTTGAAAATCACTACATTATTACCTTCATTCCATTTCAATTCTAGACACAATAAAAGTCTCTCATGCACAAAAAGAGTTGAATATATTCTTAAGCACTTTCACATCATGTTTCCCTTAGACTCCTCATCATAACCCTATGAGCAGCATAGCAGAGGTCATTATGCTCATATTATAGTTGTAATAACTGAATGTCAGGGAGGTTGAATGGTTATATAAGGGCTTATAGTTTGTATGTAACAGAAATTGGATCCATCTTATATATATGTTTATTACATATATATACATATATATGCACACATGTATGTGTGGCTGTCTGAGTACCACAACATCCAGACATGTCTTTACATATTAATGTTGAATAATGAAGTTCATCTCACAGCATTGCAGAACCCCAGAAAACGAGGAATAAATCTATTTTATTGTCTTCTTTACTTAGCATTAGAACTTACTTACTAGAACTTAACAAACACTTTCAAAATTAGATTTACTTTTTTTTTATCAGAGTGAATAGATTATGAGCATCTTTGTTTCAGTGTGAATCACATTGCATGATGACAAATATACACAAACCCTTATCCAGAAATGAAGATTTTATGGAAGTGCTGGAAGAGAATGGAGAAGAAGCAGGAGAAGAAGGGTTATGGGATGCAGGATGAAAACATTTTCTAAGAAGACAGAGTCTGGTAGGATCGGAGGGTTAATACTGGAAGTCAATGGAGATATAGTTAGATTCTTGGGTGGGATAGGTGCGAGAGACTTCTACGGTTTGGGTCTGGAACAAATCTATTTGGCATTATGAGCCAAAGGAGAATTCAGAAACTAAAGAGGTTAGAAGATATCCCTTGGAGAGATACAGAAGTATTCAAATGGAAAAAGTCCAGAGACGCCACTAGGAAACTGACTGCCGGAGTACAAACATGTGATCATCATACAGGGTGAAATTGAAATAATCCAACACTGCAATTTTTGTCTGTTTCTCAAACATTATCCAGTATTGCATCTTGGCATTTAATAAATACATATCCTTCATGTTTTAGGGAATACTGTTCCATAAATGTCAGTTGTATCAAGGTGGTCCATACTGTTATTGAAATGCTCTATGTCCTTACTGGTTTTCTATTTGTTCTGTCAGTTATTGAGATAGTAGTAGAGCTCTCTGACTATAATTGTAAATTTGTCTCTCTTTCTCTCTGTGCAGTTATATCATTTTTGATTCATGTGTTGAAAGGTGCATAAAAGTTCAGCAAAAAAATCCCTCCTTTATAATTGTGAAGTAATCTTCTTTGTCTATGGTAACATGTTTGCTCTGAAACCTACTGTTTTAATATTATGTAATATTAACATCCAGTTTTTAAGATTAGTTTTAACATGATATATCCTTTCCCATTATTTTAATTTTAACCTATTTGTTTTGTTATAAAGAGTATGTCCTGCCACCAGTATAGTGCTGGATCTCACTTCTTTAACCCATGGCTATTTACTGTTTGTATTTAATTTGAATTTTAAATGATTAGTTTTATACTTATTAATTTACTACTCGCTTTGAATCTGCCTCATCTGCTTATGGTTCCTTTTCTTCTCTTTTTCTACCATCTTCTGGATTATTTTAGTATTTTTTTTTCATGATTCTATTTTATCTCTGTTTTGGGGGCCTATTACTCTCATTTTGTTATTTTAAAGGTCTTGTAGGGTTTAGAGTACCCATCATAATCTTTCAAAATCTACCTTGAGGTTATATCCTTTCATGTCTGATATAAGAAATTTATAGTAGTACACTTGCATTTCTCTCCTCTCAAAATGTGTTCTTGTCATAATTTGTTTCCATGTATACTAATAAAACTCCTCACTAACTTGTTAATATTTTTGTTTAAACAGATCTTTAAAGATATTTAAATGAAAGGAAAAATACCTTATGCAATTGCCCATGTAGTTCTCATTTCTAGTACTCTTTGTTCATTTGTACAGATGTAAATTTTCAAATGGTACACTTTTCCTTCTGTCTAAAGGATATTTTTATAAACTTTCTTATAATGTGAGCCTGTTGGTGATTAAACCTTTCAGATTTTGTATATTGGAAAAATATTTTGTCTCTATTTTGGTGGATATTTTTGCTGGGTTAAGAATTCTAGGTTGCTAGTTTTGTTTTTTTAGCACTTTAAATACATTATTCCACTGTCCTTTTGATTGCATTACTTCCAGTGAGTTTTCTGCTGCAGTTCTCACTGTGTGTGTGTGTGTGTGTGTGTGTGTGTGCATAATGTGTACTCTAATTTATTTATTTTTTCTTTATAGCTAGTTTTGAGCACTTGATTATGATCTGCTTTGGAGTTGTGCTCACAGTTTAGTGAGCTTTCTGCATCTGTGGATTTTACATTTTAGTCAAGTTTTGAAATTATTCAGCCATTTTTTTTCAAGTACATTTTTCTGTACTCTACCCTACTTCTGGAATTATAACTGCAAATATATTAGGTCACATGAACTTGTCTCAGAACTCACTGGCATCTTTTTTAAAATTCTGTTTCTCTTTTTCTCTTTTCATTTGTATCTATTGCTATGTCCTAAAATTCATTATTCATTTTCCCCCCGGCAATATCTAATCTATAATTTCCATCCCCTATATATTTCTCCTCAGACATTATAGTTTCCATCTCTAGAAATTTGGTTTGCCCTTTTTATATCTTTTTTTCATATCTTCAGTGTCTTCACTTATCTTTTGGTTCACATAAAATATAGGTAAAATAACCATCTTAATGTTCTTTTCTGCTAATACCTATGTTAATTCTGTATCAGTTTCAGCTAACTAGCTAATTTGTTTATCTCCTCATTATAGGCCATATTTTCCTGCTTTTTTGCATGCCTGGTAATATTCTGTATACTAAACATTATAAATTTTAGCATGTGAAGTAGATACTTCTCTGTTCCCAAAAAAAGCCTCATTGTTAAACACAGTTATGGAAATGTGGGAACAAATTTTAGAGTTTCACTTTTACAATTTCAATGTTCAGTGTGGGGCTATTTCCCTGTGTATTATACCCAATGCCACATGAATCATGAAGATCCCTAGTCTGGCTGTTAGGAACAGGCACGACTGTGGACCTCTGTAAGTGCCAGGCACTCTTAACTTTTATCTTTCTATGTGGTCATTTTCCTGGTTTCAGGTTTTTTTTGTTTGTGTTTTGCTGTTGTTGTTCTTATTTGTTTGGTTGGTTGTTTGTTTTTCATTTATGCACTGATACACAATGAGGACCTTTTACAGATTTTTTTTTCTGTAAGTAGCTCTCTTCTCAGTTCCTCTGTCTGGTGAATTTTATCCATCAGTGTATCCCACATTTTCAACCCTACTTCTTCAATTCAGGGAGACAGCTGCATGCTGCCTGGGTTTTACTACCTGCACTATAGCCTGGGAACTTTCTCTAGACAATGATCTGAGCCAGTAGTAGGGCTTTATTTCTCTGCTTGCCAACACTTAGGCCTGATAACTTTGTTGTGTGACATCCAGTGTCTCGAAAAACCGTTAGTTCAACTATTTTATTTGTTTTGTGATTATTTCAGGTCTAGGTTAAATCCAGTCCCTGCTTTTTCATCTTGGTCAGAAAAAGTATCATCTCCCAGTTTCAAGCTCAAATTTTATCAACTCAGACAGGGCTTGCTATGAACTTTCCTCCCTTTCTTTCCCCTCACGTCACCAACTATTGCATTTCTTCCATATGTCCTTTATATCCACTCCCCCAATCTGTCAGCACATTTTAATTATTTGTACACTTGTTCTCTTCTTCTTTTGCTAAACAATTTCATTCATCCCAGCATGGACTTCTATAATCCCAGAAATTATGTGCATGACACATAATAATTGCTCATTAAATATTGGATGAATAAATCTCGTTTGCGTTATTCTCTCTCACACTTGTATTTGCCTCTCTCATTATTTAAAATTTAGTATTCCGTGTATGCATTGTCTACTGAAGAACTCTGTTAAGCAGGATATTGTGTTAAGCAAAGAGGTGAATTTCCTTTCACTGGGCCTCTTTGCAAGGAGTTACCCAGCTGGCTGATCTGCATCAAATGTAGGGTACAAAACTGAATATTTGTCCATGAAAAGCTTTCCAAGAGAACATTATATGAGCACCAGCCATATTGCTGCCTTCTTTCCTATGGCACTGCTCCCTGGATTGCATACTTGAAATGAGTTTACTTTAAGTGCAGAATTGAAAATAAGCAGGAGATTGCTGAGAGGTGAATATGGCAAGGTAGACTCTCCTTGTAATGACACAGGAGGTGACATATGTCATCTTCTGCTATTGTGACCTTTCCCTCCAGCAACACACATTACTCTGAAAAATGAACACAGCTAAAAAGAGAAAAAAAATTGAGCCATCAATTGGGATACTGTTTAGTCATAACTAGCTTGTTTATAGCTCATTCTCTAAAATGAAATGCTGTTGGACTTTTTGAATTATTTATCTTGCTTTTCTTTCAAGCAGAAAACTCCAAAGCTAGAATTAATTTGGAGATAACCCTCCATTCAAACTTTTTATATTTAGAGACATTTATGTTATTTACATTTATATTTAAATAAAAGGAGAAAGAGCAATAATTACTAAGCACCTACTAATTTCTGGGACTACAATGGATCATTTGATTTAGGGACACAGACATGTAGAAGAGACTTATGGAGGTCAAAGTCTAATTGGATTAAGTAGGCTTAGTAATGCCAAATATTTGATGGATATCTGTACATTATAAATAGAGTATCATGGAATGAGAATAGATATGCCAGGGGCTCTAAGGACACAGCATATAAAAAATGGATCTGAAGAAAATAGTGTATTGGAAATTTTATTTTATTTCATTTCATTAGTAATAATTATTGGATAGCTAAGACACTTTAGGAAAATCTTGATATAATAGCAATAGCATGGATTACAGGAGTCACACAAATTTGGTTAGATGGGGAAACTAAAACTTCTTATTAGTTGAAACTAAAATTCTTATTAGTTGAGTGACCTTAGGTACAATACTTAAACTCACACAGTGAGTACCTAAGGTCACTCAACTAATAAGAATTAGAGTGAGGATTTAAATCCAGATCTTTGAGATTTAATAGGTGAAGCTCTTTGTTCTATCAGATTACTTACAGACAGCAACACTGATGTTTTAATAAATATTTAATCTTGTAATATGGGCTAGGTGATCAAGTTCCATGAAGTCAAGTTCCTGATGTTTATGTGGTCAGAAATATATGCACTTGAGTGACTTAAAAATTAACATCCAGAAGAGAGTGGACCTTTCTACTATGCTTCTTATGCTGAGACTTCCATCAGCGAGTGATTTTCTTGCTTTAAATTTAATGCTGACTCTGTTCAAGCAGAAAATAGATTTGAAGACAATGAAAAATGCACCACTTTATTTCCCTAAGGGCTTCCCTACACAGTAAGTCATGAACAAAACTAATTTTATAACGAAAGACAAACAATGAAGTTAATCTTCAAATGCAAAAAGTTATTTTTTTCTAAATTATTTTACTAAGTATTGATTCCCTAATTCTTATTACCCATCTTCACAGGGCTCAGTGTAGAATTTGCATACATTCTGGTAAAAAAAATTCATAATCTAAAAGGAAAAGGGAAATAATCTCACCGTGGTGCATGTAGTTTTTCTGTCCAAGGGAACCTTATAAATTGGTGATAAAAATAAATTATAGTGAATGAGAAAATCATTAGAAGTAAAATATCAAAGAATCCTTAGTGATAACTTGGTCCAGTGATTTTTTTTTTCTCACTCCAGAGGGAAAAAAAATGATTTTTGAGATGGATAATTTTGATTGCCATTTTTCCACATGGGTACCATGTTTTGGAGGATTTTCCAATATAATAACATTACCTTTATTGAGAAATAACTGTTATACTGATTTGATCCATTTAAAACATGGGAAAATGTGAGATCTTGTGATCATCTGCATCAACAACAACCACCAAAACAATTCTGTGAGGTCCAAATTATTCTTGACCTTTGACGAAACCAGCAAAGTCTGAGGGTATGATTTTCATGGTTGGCTTCAGTGGTTTTATGATCGTTATCCCCTCAAAGGAAGGTGAAAGAGGAAAAGAGAGTTGAATCCTTTTTAGGGTAAAGAACATAGAATAAGATCAGGCTGAGAGCAAATTGCACCTTTGAGGTCATAGAAGGAAATTTCATAAATACACACAAATGGAACAAATAACTAAGAGCTTATGAAGATGTGAGTAAGCTTAGAGTAGAAGAAGATTGGGGAGTAGCAGGAAACCTGGGCAAAATTAGTGGATTGTTCATTGCTAGTCTCTTGTCACTCTTTTGTGTTTCATAAGTACAATAGCTTAACTGTTTATAGAAAAGGATGCCAAATAGGAGCCTATAAAACATAATCCGGTACTTAGATCTTTAGTTGAGTCCCCAACATGATTTAAAAATTATGGAAGTTCTCAAAGCCTCCTTTTCATGTATCTCTGGAAAAATTTACAAGACCAATGTTACTATATAGCATAAAGATCTATGTTACTATATGACATCAATTTCCAAAACTCATGTCATGACTTTACCCTTGAAACAGCATAGAGTGTATGATTTCTAATTCAAAGTCTATAGTGTTCTATATTATCTTATAATCATGCTATTGAACTCATTTAACTAATTATACCATTTCATAATTTAAATAGTTTGTCCGGCCTCTGATGCATTTGATCAGAGTTGACCTATATCCATCTGATATAAACTGTTATGACATTTGATTTTTTAAAAATTTCATTTATTTACTTATTAGAGAGAAAGAGGGAGAATGAACAGGAGGGAGGGGCAGAGGGAGAGAGAGAAGCAGACTCTGCACTGAGCACGGAGCCCGATGCAGGACTCAATCCCAAGACCCTGGGATCATGCCCTGAGCAGAAGGAGGATGCTTAACCAACTGAGCCATTCAGGTATCCTATAGCATTTGAATTTTAAGACAATTTTTCTTCAACTTTAATGAGCAAGTAGCACCTCAATGGTATACAGATTGAGATTCAATAGATCTGGCAGTCCTAACACATTGCCAGATAATGCCAATGCTGGTGGTACACATACCATACTTAAAGGAAGAAGAGTTTAAAGCAAGTGTCTTCCTCTGGTGCCCAAGAAAAGGGCTTCTGTGAAACCAGTATATTTGGTAATATGATACCATGAGATGAGAGTACAGAGCAGGTAAATGAAACAGAGAAAGAGTGAAAGCCAATACATGTGCAGATTATCAAGTAGGCCACCAGGCCACTCAACTTTATTCCCAACAAAGGTGGCTCTGTGAACCTGCCCTTGCAGTTTATACTTTCATGATAATAGAGCAGTTTTCGATGGCAGTCCCATATATATCAGAGAAGATTTAGGGCATGGAACAAAACTATTTGCAACATGGACTAAAACAATGTGTTGTTTATGTTGCTCCAGCAGAAAGTTAGCCAAGGCCTACTTGAAACCAATTGTCATAAAAGTGACCGGGTAGCCAAGAGAATTTGGAGGTAATGCACAAGAATTATAAGATGCAATATGCTTTATTATGACTGCTGGTGCCTTGAGCCTAAACACTCGGCTACAAAACTCATGTCTCTTTCAGACAAAAGCCAAATGGTTACTTGGCATCACGCCACATTTCCTCCCCCCAAAGCAAAAGCAAGATTTCACCATTGTAATGGTGAAAGCATAGGCACACAGTTAGACAGTAAGTGTCAGGGAACAAGGTAAATGTTACTTCATTTTCTCTTTCAGGGTAGTGTATGGCCTTCAAAGGTCCAGTAAAAGTCAGTGAGACCTTTTCTCCTCTCATAATTTCTGTGGCTCCTCCAGTGTCTCCTAGATCACATAATGATTGCTATTTGGTAAAGAATCTGATCCAATTATTCTTCCTACTCTTAAAAAGAAAACCATATCTAATAGTGAAATAATTATATACTATTAAAACATAGAACTCCATCACACACAGCCACAGAAGAGATCTCTTTCTTTTGGAGGTTCAGGCCCTTTAGCATTCCTGATAATGCTACTGAGCCAGGCTTTGTCTATCTCCCCTAAATGAACCCAAGAGATTATCACCAACCCTATTAATAATGGTTATAGAAACCAACCACCTCTGGGTTTTAGGCAGCTAGACTTTTCATTTTCCTTACCATGTCTGCCTAGGAGATAAAAGAATGAAATATTTGGGGCACCTGGGTGGCATCCCCTAACTAATTAGAATGTTTCCAAAGGTTTAGATTTTTCTGTAAACCATTACACCAGAACCCAATGTCTTACTCAGGTAACAGAGTAACTGATAAATTCTCTGCATTGTTTTCTTCTTAGGGGGAAGCTGGGGGATTTTTAATATGACAGGAGCATATAGGCTCCCAAATGAAATATCTGTTTTAGAGTATGAGAAACTGCCATGTTCAAAAAAACTTCGTGATTCAATGGAACATCAAATGACTTACATTTGGCAAGAGGTCATATCGTGTAGAAGGAAGAGTTTTGGCCCAAGTATTGGAATAAATTCTTTGCATTCTTGAATTAAATTCCAGCTACTCTTCAAAACAAAATGTATGATTATAAATTTATTCTTTGGGTGCCAAAAAATTCAGTTTCCTCAAACTTAAAATAAAAAAAATATTATTCTTGTTCAGGTCTCAGGATTATCAAGGGAAACAAATATTTTAGTTTTGACCAATATACACATATATTGGCTTATCCTTTCAAGTAAGAAAGCCTAGAAGTAATAGCATTCTAGTAACAACGAGCACACCTACCACCCTGATCTTGGTTTTAAGTACCATTGTCCAATAAAAGGAATAAGCTATTCCTGGAGAAACTGCTGGTTCTAGGTTTGGAACAGGAAATATAAAATGAACCTGTAGCATCTTGAACTACCAGAAGTAAGGGCATACTTAAAACACAATGATGAGAGGTTTAAAGATTTCATCTATTTATATGATAGAAAGAGAGATCACAAGTAGGCAGAGAGGCAGGTAAAGAGAGGGGGAAGCAGGCTCCCGCTGAGCAGAGAGGCCAACATGGGGCTCAATCCCAGGACCCTGGGATCACAACCTGAGCCAAAGGCAGAGGCTTTAACCCACTGAGCCACCCAGGCACTCCATGGTGAAAGTTTAATAAAACATCTCAGGATCTAACTGAAAAAGCACTCAATGGTCAAGGCTAGAATAATTTGAAAAGTAAAACAAATAAGTTAGAATTGGATTAAATCTGAAATATAAAATAAATATCCATTATTTAATCACTTACGTAAATAAGTGATTGAATAATAATTAACTATAAATAAATAAGACAAAAAAAGAAATTTCCCATGAAATCTCCCGTATATAAATATAAATCTCCCATATATAGACACTCTGCTGTATCCTGAAGGAGATGGAAACTAATTTCCCAGTACTTAAATGCATGCTATACATAGTGACTTCCTTCCCAAAAGCAGAGTATGGAACGGGAGATGAAAGTGTAAATTTTCAGTAGGACAACCCAATAAAAACTACCCCAGCCATGTGACCAAGTCCAACATTAACTGTAATAATTCATATTGTTAGTATGCATCCTTTTCATGTGATAAAAGGGCACTTTATCCTCTTCCTTCTGATAATCCACAATGCTTGTCTAAACATAGGAAAAGCATGAAACTAATCCCACTACCCAAAACTCTCAAGATCATAAAAAAACAAAGTAATTCCAAGAAACTATCAGTGCAGAGGAATCTGAGGAGACTTGATGACTAAATGTAATGTGACATCCTTGATGGAATACTTGAATCAAAAAGACAGTAGGAAAACAAAGGAACTTTGAATAAAGTGGTGTTTAGTGCATAACAATGTATCATCATTAGTTTAATAATAGCAACAGGTATACCACAATTACCCAACATCTATCCATAGTAGAATTAACCAATATGGGGTCTGGGGACCTCTGTGTACTATCTTCAAAATTTTTCTGTAAATTTGTCCTAAAAAATAAAGCCCATCAACATTTTTAACAATGGAGTTACATGGGAGTTAGAAGAACAAAGTATTAATTAATATTATCTATCTATCTACCTATTCATTTAACGAACTGATAGAATACTGCCAATTTACAAGTTGTTCACAGTTCAGTGGAATAAAAAACATAGGGACAATAACAATATTGTTAAAATGCAAACATTATAGTTAACCAAATATATAATCTACATATCTACCCTCTAGACCTACCCCTTTTCAATAATTGAGGTAGATCAAGACAGGCTAGGTACTAGCAGCCATCATCCTATCTTGTCCTAGTAGGTAAAGAAAAAAAAAAGTGGGAGATAATGTAGCATAGTTAATAAAATGGCCTTTTCTTGATAAAAATTACAATGCTGACTATAAAGCACTTTTATTATTCATGAGTGGTTTGTTGAAAGAGATTTTCAATTTCTTTTGTTAATTTTACTACTGAGTCTGTTTTAAAATTAAAAAGTAATAGGGCAGTGGCAAGGAATAAGATAGAAATATAATCACTAGAGTATGAATTATTTGTTGAGATAAATAGTAATTTTTAAAGAGAAAATAAGTGTGAATACTCTTGACTCTTGTTCCAGGGAAATGTACAATAAATATTTGGTTTGGAATATTTACCCAGGAAGGCAGAATTGATGAAAAACCTAACATTATTTGATAATCTATTGTGTCCCAGGCCTTGGCTAGACATTTTTAGTAGTGGCATATTATTTAATTATCACCTGTCTTAACTCTAGCTACCATAACAAAAAAACATAAACTGGGTGCTTTAAAATAACAGATATTTTCACAGTTCTGAAAGCTGGGAAATCCAAGATCAAGGTGCTGGCTGATTTATTTCTTGGTGAGGACCCTCTTCCTACCTTGCGGATGACTGCCTTCTCGCAGTGTCCTGACATGACAGAGACAGAAGGAGTTCTAGTATCTTTTCTTCTTATAAGGCCATTAATCCCATAAGAAGTGTCCATCCTCATGACTAATTTCTTTCCAAAGACCCCATCTTTAAATTCCATTATGTTGGGAGTTAGGGCTTAAACATAAGGAATTTTGAAAGGACACAGATATCCATTCCATAACATCATCATAAGCTGAAAATTAAAATATTATTTTTGCTTTATTTCTTCTTACCTTTGCAGATAAGGAAACTGAGTTTCAGGCATGTTTAGTAAGTTATACAAGGTCCAGCTGGAGGCAGCTGGTCAAATTGTGCTCAGATAATATTATTCAAAGAGAAATTGTTGTTTGAATAACCCTAAAATCTTTGTGACTTAATACTGAAGAATTTATTTAGTTTTCATTTTTTCAATACAATTCAAGTTAGCAGGGGACATTGTTTATTCTTTCTGGTAGGGACCCTGTCCCCAAGAGATTCGGGTTCCTCAAACAGGTTCACTATATCAGTCCAGCAGAGTAGGAAAGAGAGAGATTTGAAGGATGAGAAAAATGTGTTATCATTGCTGATACTGTGGTTTATTAGTTATTTTTGCTTATATTCTCCATGCCAGAATTCAGTTCCTAGATCATTGTTCACTGAAAAGGGGACTTAGAGATATAATCTTGCTACATGCCCTGAAGAAAAGGGAATAAAAAGGGGGAAGGTATAATAAATAAGCAAATATTCTCAGCCCCAACAGTTGAGTCTTTTTAAGGGGGGGGAACCCCAAATCTTTATATAAGCGTTAGTTTCTGGAGAGTCCTTTGTCATAAAATAAGTTGATTCTAGCAGTTCAAGCACAGTTTGGGGTTCAGAGGTCTGACATCATCTACAAGTAGACAAAAATGTAAGAGAATGACTTTCATTTGGAAAATGTATCGCACCAACAGGCATGGCAAGGGAAACCAGGCTGTATACGGAGACAGGACCAGAACTGAAAGAGTGTAAGAGCAGAGAGTCGACAGTACACATGAATTGCTGATTAGCTAATGTAAAAAAGACTTCTGATGAAACCAAAAGGTAATTAAACTGCAGAAAGCAAACCATATTGGCTGCATTGCAAAGCAACAGGTTTTGATTTTAGCAATGCTGCTTGGAGCACAGCAAAAGAATGTAATTTTGAAGTTGTACAGACAGACCATTACTGATGGTATGTCATTGCCCTGATTGTGAAAAATAACGTTAGCTTGAGACAAATCCTAAAGAATGTGGACCACTATGTCTTAGGAAGCACTCTATGTAGATATCAGCATAGTTCCATTAAATAGCAATCAGGGATCTAAACTTTCATTGTAGGTAGGGCTCGTAGGCTAGACCCTACCTATACCATTTTATAAAGAGAAAGCATTTGCATTTGGTTGCCCTCAGTCTAGAGATAACCCAACAGAGATACTAAGCATTTGGCAGAACATTCTCATCCTTGATCCTGTCAAACCCTGATTTCTACATCCTACAGACTTATCTACCTGAGTCCACTCTTTAAAACTCACCTTCTCTACTCTGATCAATCTTACACCTGGCTTTCAGAGTATTGTAATGGCAACTCTGATTTGGTTCCTTTAACCATTCTATCCTCATATCTTTTATTCCCTAGCTCCTTCCTTTGTTGATGCATTTAATTCTACCTAAACTACAGAACTTACTTATTATTTAAACAGGAAAAATGTACTTTATGATTAAACCATCACTTCTTTCTTCCCTACTTATTTAACAATATTTACTGCACATGCTGATTTAACTGATTGGATTTTAAAATTTTATATTTCTCCCCTACTTTTATAGGGCCTAACACCACCTTTTAAAGAGAAGTTGCTCAATAAATGTGTGAAAAAATAAAATAAATGGAATTAACTCTGGCTGTTGACCACAAGACAGTGGTCATATCTTAATTCCTGAACATGCTGTTATCTCTGAAATTCTATGTATAAGGTTACCTTTAGTGCTACTATTTCATCATTAACAGAACAAATATCTAAAAATATTTAATAGTACAAATAAATGAATAGCTTTATATTTTCACATTCATGAAATCATAAGATATTACAAAATATAATAGTTTAAATACAACCTAAATAGTTTAATACAATCTAAAATCCTTCAAAATGTAACAGTTTAAAAACCAAGCAGATGATTAATTTTAAGTTTTTTGTTGAATATATTATATAGGTCCATAGTATCTTATCCCACCTAATCATCACAATCATGCATGGAGAATTTTAAAAATATAGATTTCTCTATAATAAATAACCCAAGAGGTTATAATTCAAAGCTCTTATAGAAGACCTATGTATTTATATTAATAAAAATATTGAATATTATCCAAGGATATTCTGATGATTAGCCATATTTTGGAAACAATATTTAATACAAAAACACTGTTGTAAAATTTGATATAAAATTTTCTGCCTAAACCATTATTAATGAGAGAGTATCCTCTAATCATTGCAATGACATTTCATCTTTGATAATTAACTCCCAAACAATTAAAGGTCATGGCAAGTCTAAATCATTATTTGAAAAATCAAGGAAATGCTTCCCCCTAACCAACCCTGAAATATTTTCCTATATTGGGCTAATTCTATTTTTTAAAAAGTTAACCAGAAATTTTTAATCAAATATTTTTTGATAGTTCTGAGTGGCTGATTTCTGAATAGTTAGTTAAAATCTTGACTGATATCTCACTTTTGAAAACATCTAAATTGTCCATTACTTCACTAAATGTTTAGAGCAATGCATCTTGTATAAACATACTTCCCATTCATGAACAAGGTGAGAGGCAGAACAGTTCATTGAAATATAGCCACACACAACTGAATTTCTATACCTATTCTGGCACCTAGTGTGCTTATGACTTTATAGGAGTTGCCTAATATATGCTAAATTCAGTTTTTTCTTCAATAAAATGTAAATTTGGGTGGCTGTAGAAAACTAGTATCTTTAGAATAAATTATTTTATGCCCAATTCAACCATGTTTTAATGAGAGATGTTAAATGGGGACTCTCCTGGCATCAGAAATAGCCATGCATTCCAAGTATTGATCATCTAAGGGGTTCTCAGAATCATCTTTTCACTTTGGTGAGGAATGTGTATGTTTGAAATTTGTTGGCAGTCTTCGTTTTTGACAAACAAAAGTAGTCATCATATAGGAGATGATATTGCCAATATGGAAAAAAGCATATTTACTAGTTGAAGGGAAAAGAACTATGGTGGCTTTTTCTTGTTTGGAGTGACTGTCTGGCCTCCAACTAGCTTTGCTCATTTAAGGAAACTCTCTTTGTAGGTAGACTTACAAGGGTCAGAAACCTCCCATGACAAAAACCTCAGGAGAAAACTCCAATTTTTAGGCTACTTTAATGGGATGTTCCTCTCCCACCATGGTTATTTGGGTTGGAAAACACAGAGCAGCTATGAGAATGCATTTGCAGATAATATTAGGGGAGGATTAAGAAAACATATATAAAAGTGCAGGTATTCTTGGATTGGATGCTATTTCTAAAAGAAAGAAAAGATACAAAGCTTATTCATATTGATAGGCAAATGGATGGAAGTGAAAGTGACATCTTCACTCATTCTATAAATACTTTATCAAATACCTAACATGTATCCAATGCTGTTCTATTTATTAGAAATATAAAAGTACCCAAAATAATAACAACAACAAGAATATAACAAATGGTACTTATGGAGCTTACATTACAAAGGTGCACTAGTGTGCATTAGAACAGAGATGATGCCACTGTCAGAAAAAATAAATACATTATTGACATAACTGGTTTAGCAGGAACTCAGCATGAATGTGGGGCATGCATCTGTGCACATGTACATGTATTACTATGGTTGACATCTGCATAACACAATTGTTTCAGTAAAAAGGGGCATAATCATTAGGGATATTCATGAAAATATATACTTTATTGCCTATTTCTTCTTCAGTTCATTTATTAACTTGTTCACATAGTATAAGTGCTTCGTTTATTTTTTAACCATTTTCTACTTCAGGTGTAGAGTTTATAAATTGGTAATTGAGTATTTGGCTTAATATTATTAATGCTATGTTTTTATTTGTTTTAAATATGGGGCTACTACTACATTGATGAAGGAGCCTGACCAAAGTCCCCTGTATCTAATACCACTTTCTAACACCTGGCAGGAAGAAGGGTTACATGTGGATAGGTAAGACCACAGAAGGCAGAAGTGAGTTCTAGGTCCTTTAAGCTGGGGGTTTTCTCACCTCTGCCTCCTAGGATGATTGGAAAAGTTTTCACCTATGTCTCCCAGGTAATTGGAAAAATTACCTAATATCTCTAAACTTTATGTTACACATCTGTAAGAAGACTTTGACCTCTTATTATAGTATCATTATACAGCAGATTTAGAAATTCAAAATATAATTTTATAAATACAAAAAACATTTTTTGTATTTATCAAAAATTTTTAAAAAGCTGTAAATAAATATTATCTTTTTCTCCCATACCTCTTCCCCCTTCACAAAACATTCCCCAGCTTATGAAGAGTTCATGAATAATTTTTAGTTTGTGCCAAGCAGTATGATCAATGGTTGGCATACATTGGGATAAGGAGAGCAAACAAACAAAAACACAACACACTTCCAGGTTTTGCTTTTATGCTATGAATTTTTTGTCAGCACGAGAAAGTCAATGACCTCAAACAATCAGAGGCAGTACAACAGTTCTTGATCTCCTCTTTGTATTTATCATACTGTATTGGAAATTTTCAAGAAGGGTCCCCAGAAAAAGCTATTTCATCAATTAAAATATCGGTTTTCTATTTGCAAAGAGCAGTTTTGAGAGAGCCTTCCAATGCTCCCTTGATCAAATTCATCATTGGGTGTAATGCAAGTAACTTTAAATTCCATATGTGTTGTTACCCACTTATACCCTTCTTCTCTGAAGTCTGTTAAACCTTATTTATAAGAAGAATGAGATGAACAGCATGAGTGATGTTATTTAAATTGCAAACACATGTAGAGCTTTCCTAATGGATTCAGCAAGGAGTGATGCTGCCGAGTGGCGACATAGGTAGTTCCTGACTTCATTCCCCTTCACTGGAAGAACAACTAACAACTATTCAAGAACAAGATGCCATTGAGAGAATTCTAAAACACAGGGAGGAGGTTGAAGCACCCTCTGAACCTCAGAGACCAACACAGTCTGCATTAGAAGGACAAGAGAAGCAGTCACACATTGACCACATTGTTTCTCTCCCAGGCCGGTGTAGCACCAAGTAGAAAGGCCTAGCCTAGCTTCCTGTTCCTCCAGTGGGAAAACGAAGCCCAGCTTGTGGGTCCCGAATTTGTGGGATCCCTTACTCTGATCTCACACCACAGAGATTGCAGAGGAATCTGAGGGACTCAAGCACTGGGAATGTGACTATGACAGAGAAGGGAGTGGGTAGCTTGCAAGAACTGGCACACAGACCTTGCCAGATTGAGTTCTAACCTGCAGCACCCAAGGAATAATCTAACCAGCAGTTTTGTTCATCTACAGAACCAAGACGAGGGGGACACTCTAACCAGAGAACTCAGCAGGGTGCCGAACTGCCTGTTTCAGACTTTCCAATGAGGAGTTTTGCTAGCCCTAGAGCCAAGTTTGCCCAGGCCCACGTAAGGGGTTCAGTCACAGCCCCACCTACTGCAGAGTGTCTTGCTGCTCAATCTGACCAGAAGGGCTAGTGACAACCTCCTGGAAACTGTGAGCCCAGCAGCACTCCAGATGAGAGGTGGGCAGCCAGGGCTGATCACCCCCAAAGCAAAGCTACTACAAGGCATGGAGACTTCCCTACCACCATCCCCTTCTCCTCCTCCTGATGCTATACTTAGGCAGGGGGATTGATTCACAGTCAAGGCTGGGGGTAGCTCCTGGCTTCTCCCAACTAGAAAGCCTGTTTGGGATATTTAGGGTATCATGGAACGGCCTCTCTTCATCCCACTCAGAATAAGGATAAGACACAGCCCTGCCCACCATGAAGTGTCTTCCCACCTCATTTGACCAGAAGGACTGGTGACAACTGGAAGCTGTGGAGCCCAGACCTACAGAAGTACAGGCAGAGAAGATAGTTTGCAAAGCAGAGCCAGTCAGCCTGTTTGGGGTGTGGGCTGGTTTGAGTTACAACAACAAATAGCTTTACAGGCTTTAAAGCTGCTGCTGCTGCTGCTGCTGCTGCTGCACCAAAGCAAGGAATCAAATTCATTGCCCCCATTCACTGCTGAATCCAGCCTTCAGCCAGTGAAATCAGAGAGCCTAACTAGAGCACACTCCAAGTGGTGTGGTATAGAGTGGGGCTTGAACAGAGACCACAGCCCATTGATTCTTTCACCTGCAGAGCAAAACCAGTAGCCTCTATTGACTATGAATTCAATGTATACTCTAGACTACTTGAGGTCCCGAAACAACAAGCTGTGCAGGGAAGCTAATTCATTGCCCCCATCGCTACTGAATATGGTACTCAGTCCTGGCCATCTTCTAAGCCTGACACTGCAGAACACACCCTACAGCCTTACTTTTTTAAGGAAAAAATGAATTTAGGAAAAATTGATGTAACAATCCAATTTCAACTCTTTTGCTGTTCATATACAAAAACAACTACACAAGATAATTTCAATATATACAGATTACTTCTAGGCATCTCCATACCTTGTAAAATAAAAAGAAAATAAAGTATCAACTTGGAATGATTTTAAATCTAGAAGGAATTTTAGTTACAGGCTAGGACAATATAATCTTTCCTTATATCTCTTCCATTTATTCTTTTTTAAATTGATGAAAGGGATGGTTAAATAGATTAATAAAGTGTTCCATGAATTTATTATAAGAAACTGTGGAAGTCTACCCAAATCTATCAGATCTAAATGGCCTGGAATCTTTTATGCAGATAGCAGTTGAAAGGGTGAGTATTTAAATTTGAACGAAGTCATAGCCATGTAGAGACAACAACCCAGTGGGAACAGAAATAAAACTCTTACTAATAATTCTTTCTTGTCAGATATAACAAATAAGACTGATTCTTTGAGTAATCAATTTATGATAAGTTGACAATTATGATTAATTAATAATGATTACATATAATTAATCAATGGGTAGTGGAAATACCTAGAAAAATTATCTCTTTGACTTGAATATGGGTAAATATTCAGTGTGTGTATATATATGTATTTATTTATAGATATTCATATAGATATATATATAGATATCACCAAACTCTCCATTAATTAGTGACTTAGCAAATCTATACCTTCCAAAGATTCTACATCTACAGATTCCACCAGTGTAACTGAAATTTTTATTATGATCTGTGTTTGAGGAACAAGGGAGATAATATCAACACATATATTCTGTCCCACATTCCACTGTTTCTTATAGAATGGATTATTCCAGGAGTAGGGAGTCCATTTTGCTCATAGGAGCTCATATATTACCCTAATATGTTACCCCAAAAGTATGGCTCAGAAACCTAAAAATGAAGGATACTAATTAAGTCAAATTACTTAGAAATTTTTGATTAAAGTATTGATCTATTTATATGATCTTTGTAGGTAATTCATTTTCCAAGCCCTTCACGCTGTTTTATTATTATTCCATCCTCTCTTTTATTTTAATTGTTTTTGGTTTGTTTGTTTGATTTTGTTTGTTTAGTCTGGACTACCTCAGACACCCCATCTTTATTTTCCATCCTTTACACTGTTGTTACAAGTTAAGGGACAACATGCTGATAGATATAAAAAACAAGCATAGGTTCCCACTTGCCACAGTGTATATTATTATCCACCTAGGAAAATCTTTGGCCACTGTAAGAACTAAGGACATAAGAACCAGGGGAAGGACCCAGCATCTAAAGACCTTTTCATATCTGCAATATTGACAGAGGTAAGCTTCTTCTGTGGCTAGAATATGGAACTCTAGAATGCCAGGTAGATTTTCCCTCATGTATCAACTTGGGGCAAAAATCTGTGGTGGCTGCATGTTGTACTAGCTTGAGAAAGGTGTCAAGGCTCAAGTGTATTAAAGAATAGAGTGCCATGCATAGTTAACAATATTTGCCACATTTGTGCCAGATATTTGGCAATCCTCAGATCTTCACTGTTAGTTCCTGGTCTCTACCTTTATGCCCTTGAGTTCTGCTGTAGATCAATAATTACTACCCTTTCATTTTAGATAATTTCTCCATTGTTGTAGAGTCTTGAGTTACATATTGGCTCACATTTCTTTTCATATCAAGGTATGTAAGGACCAAAGATATTTGCAGTGCACACTCCACTGTGTGAGTACTGAATATTCACGTAATCCATCCTGGGACAATCAAGGCTTCTTTTTTAAGATTGAGGTTTGGGTCACACAGATTCAATTAATCTTATTTTGAGGCTAGACTAATCTTGTGTTTAAGACTAGTGCTATAAGGTATATGAGAGACAAATCTGAAGACCCCATTGCCTAGCAGAGTATTGGTTTAACAGTTCTAAGTTACCTAAACTAAGGAAGAAGCTGACAGCAGCCCATGAACTCTAGAAACTTCCTTTTTTAGTAAGCATTTATTTTATTTTGTTTTGTTTTGTTTCTATTTGGTTTTGTGACCAATGAGTTTTCATCACCATATAGACACATAAATGTTCCCTGATTCTTGTCTTTGTTTTATATGAACATCATGGATGTTATATAAACATCATGGAGGGTCTCTCTTCACTGGAACTTTGGCTATAATGTATAAGCATCTATGGTTGAATGAAGTTGTAGTTTAATCAGAGTTTGTGTGGATTGTGTACACCCAGTTACTCCTTTATGTTTATGTTTGTTTTCCAAAAAAACCTATGGTGCTAGTGATGTGTATCAGTGACCATGGGGTCTTATGGAAATAGGACTGTGGCAGGACTTTAGGAAATGCAGAGTAGAAGAATGGCTTGGAGAAAGAGGAGAAAAAAGAAAATGATGAGTTAATGTAGTAGTAGGGGAGTCTTGATGGAAATAAAGATAAATTCTCTTAAAGACTAAAACATTAATAGTTTTTCCTTCATTCCAAATTCCACGAGGACTGCTATCCTTGCCCCTGGGGTCCATGCAGTTCCCATGCACAGCATCTTTACTCTCATTCTCAGATTATTAGAATATTCATCCTTCATGGCTAAACCCAAATGTCAATGCTGCTGAGAGCCATCCCCTAATCTCTCAAGCCCATATTAATCATTCTTTTATTTGCACTCAGAATTATGCTTATGAATTGATTAAAGATTAATTTTACTCTACTATAATTTATTACTAACAAATCAGTCATCACCATACCATAAAGTTCCATTAAGATAGTGATTAGTTCTGGCATACATTTGTGTATACTAAAAATACTTTACATGATAAGATAAAAATTAAAAAAAATAAAGCTTTACTCTTAAGCACATTGGCAGATTTTTAAAATGTATCTTGACACTGTTCATACAATTATGCTATGAGAAGGTTCTAATTCTCATTTTATAGGTAAGAAAATAGAACTCAGAAAAAAAATTACTGATTTAAACTAGATTTAAATCAAGATCTTTCTGATGCCAGTGCCCAAGGAACTCAGTAATTCCTAAAATGAATTTTTATTCCTGGTTTGATGGTCTAACCTAAGATGAAAGGCTGACCTTGGATCACAAATTCTGTTTAGATTAACAAGCCACGGTTTTATTGATGATTGTTAACAAGACTTTGATAGTCTCTGTAATCTTCCTGCCTTAGCAGCTTGGGAAATCTTTGCTCTAAGTATTTAAAAGGGAATGAGGTTACCTTATCTTATAAACAATTCTCTGAATATCTATCTGAAAGAAAGAAAGGTCAAATTAAAAACAAAAACAAAAACAGAAGCAGTGACAGAGACATTGTGTTATGTCTCTGTGAGATCCTGTGTGTCAAATGCTCATAGAAGAAAGTGAAGGTGATATATTTTTCTCACAGTAAAATCAGAGGATCAGGGTTCACTGCATGTTCTTTGAGATTCCATTAGTTTATTAACTGTGACCATTCAGTTGCTGGCAATTTGAAATCCCCTATACAAACGATGTCAGAAAAGGAGAGAGAGAGAAAGAATAATAACCAAGGATTTCAGGAAAAAAAATTAAATTATGCTTCAACCACATTTAGTAACCCATACATTCTGTACAAGTATCATGCCTTCCTACTTTTAACACTTGGTTCAAATGATTCCCTGCTGCGAAACAAAATTTATCCTTTCAAGCACAACTTACACCTTTGCTACTCTGAGAGCTGTCTCTACTGCAAGATCCAGCCCAAACAGTTAGTCCTCCAAAAGCATTTCCTTCTTGAAGCGGCTGAAAGGAATCATGTCATCTTTTAAATTTCTAAATCAGTATGTACAGTTTAAACAAATACCCTCAGCCTAGAACTGACTTTAATATTCCTTTTGACCATTACCCACTTATCTGATACTCAAACAGGATTGAGTGAGATAACACAATCATCCAAAACACACTTTTATTTTAATGCAAGGATTGAGATTTTACTTCAAACACTATACATTTTAATTTTGCCATCATGTTGCCTGTGGGCTGGAACTATGAGCAATTGATTTTTGTATCTAACTAAAGCACTTATCACATGGCTCTCTGCATGGTGGATGCTAGATTGAAGCAAACTAAATGTTGAAGCATATTATTACTACACACAAATATATGTGGTTGGTCTTACCTATTTAGTAAGGCAGCCTCACAGTTCTCATCTAAAAATTAAAGTTGATTCTTAGCACATGCTAGCAATTCACTGGAGTTATTGCATTGTTGAGGGAAATAAAACACCATACCTTTCCAAAACAAAATCCATATTTAAATATTTTAAGATATTTAATAATTTAGCTACTTTATTACTTCTTAACAGCCAGCTGTTAAGATACAATTATTCTAAATTAATGAAGTTGATTCAAATACCTGGGAGCAATCAGTTAGCAAGAATCATTCATGACCTTGCTGAGAGCCAACTAAATCCCACCAATGATAGTATGCGTAAGAGACACACCAGGCCACCCAGTCCTTCACGTGCCCATAAACCATATGCTTATTTGTGGAAGATGTAAAGACTATAACAAGAATGTATAACCAGCATGGATAGCACAGAAGTCTCAAAATGCCAATGGCCTCTTGCAAAACTAAAAATCACAAATGCTTTGGAGCTTTCATGAAACCCAATGACACTTCCATTTTCATCTCATTAGGGAAAACTCAATTACTGAGACAAAATTAGTAAAGAGATGTAGTCTTTGTTCATGATTCGCCTATAGTCAGCCACATATTAGTGTCTTGTTTTGTTTTTTTTTTTTTTTTGAAGATTTTATTTTTTATTTGACAGAGAGAGACACAGCAAGAGAGGGGACAGAAGCAGGGGAGTAGAAGAGGGAGAAGCAGGCTTCCCGCCAAGCCGGGAGCCCGATGCAGAGCTCAATCCCAGGACCCTGGGATCATGACCTGAGCTAAAGGCAGATGCTTAATGACTGAGCCACCCAGACACCCCATATTAGTGATTTAAAAAAAATTATTGTTATTAAAGAAGAAGAGCAAAATAAATCTTGAGTCAAATAAATGTCTTGGTAACAGTAGCATTGCACAGAAGTTCTGCATCTTGGGCATTCCCTTTTACCAGGATAATACCTTAAGATGTAAACCCATAACTGGTTTTCCCTTGAATGAGAAAGATGGAGATCTACACAGTGAATCTGTGGTTGATGTGGAAGTTTTCATAACATGCCTTCTATTAGCCTTGTTTATTCTACAGGAAAACATCCTAAGGTAAAGCGGTATGCTTCCCTTGGGCAAAGAATGGGAATAGGCAGCTGGTAAATCAGTGCAATTTGTGTCTTTTCTTCTTTGTCTATAAATGAAGTATTGTTTTCTTGTTTTTATGCCTATGGGTAGAGCATGCTTATTTTACTTAAAATGTGTATCTTTGGCAACAAGACTTAAAATTGGATATTAATTCGTATTTTACTTATATAATTATTCCACAGCATTAGGGGCACACAACAAAATTCTCAGAAACCCTCCACTCCTAACACACATACATATTAATTCCTTGAATGTCATAATTGCTTATTTGCCAAGGATGGAACTGAATGCTATTCAAGGATAATAAAGTTCCCAGGTATTTGATATAATCAGCATCATTTAAAATCTTGTCTATAAACTTTATTATATCTAAGAAAACAACTACAGGCTTATAGCTTCTACACAGGAGATAATTTGTGGTAGTGGAACACCCTGTTAAACAGTACTCCAAATTGCAGGCTTCTGGACTTGCCTCTGCCTCTAACTTATTCTCTCTCTCAGGCAAATTAGATGAACTCTCTAGTCCCTGTTTCCTCATCTGTAAAATCAAGGGGTGCGTTAGTTTTCTTTGTGGGCTCTCAGCTATGACACTACACGGATACATGGATTTTTGTTGTCACATTCAGTCAAGTTTAATTTTCTTCAAGAATCTCTCTCTTCACTTTTGGAACTTTGTTTCACTTTGTATGTCTTAAATTTATGTCTATACCTCATGGTCTCAATATTCCCCAGTCCTTATTCTTGTTTTATACATAGTATCAGCAAAGGGTCTATTTTTAGCAATTTCCCAGAAGAATTGAGAGTCTCATCTTTGGCTCATTACCTCTGAGAGCCTGTTCACTGAAGCTTGCTGTTTTTACACTGTGTGCCCAGCTCCTGCCTGTAATTGTCACCAAGGTCAACACAGGTTCATCACTTCTGTCAAATGGGGGAATCAAAATGAGTTTTCTCATGTTGAAAACTGACTTGGATTTGGGTCCCTAGGGCTTGAGGTTATTCAACACTGACTAAGGAAATGCTACACTAAACAGCCAAAAAACACACACACTCACACAGAGACACATACAGGGGCTTAGTAGTTACACTTGCATTTCTACCTCTTTCAAATTAAAATTCTTAGGAAAAGGAACTCACTGCTGACTCCAGATACAGGGTTTCATAGTACTTGTGGTTGTATTGCAAGAGGCCAAGGAGGCACTCATGTTCTTAAATGCAGGTTGTCTTCCGTGTTTATGAAGTCATGAACTTGATATCTTAATTGGATATCAACTAGACAGCACAGGTGGAAACAAAAATAAATTAAAAGCAGAGGTCTCCATCAATGGGTCTGCTGTCTGTTCTGTAGTCAAGATAAAGTATACTGTGTTATCTATTTTATAGATATTAGACTATACATCCATAATAAATCTTGATATACTCTCAAGCCATGCATACAGACTGACCATGGCATAGGCACTCAGCTGAGATCCTGGCAACCATGGTAACACTCACCCTCCCTCTTGTGCCATCTTATAACTCCTATCTCTGTGAGCCCCAACGTATTTCTGCTTTTGGCTTCTAGATTTGAACTGAAGACTATTCTTTCACATATTTAACCTCGATTTTACTTTTTTCTCAGAAGATGTTGCTTTAGACTTGTGGATATAATCAGGAGAAAGCTTTGAATACTCCAAACTGTTTTAGTAATGAACAGACGTTGCACTTTGTAATTTGAAGTTTTCAAAGCGGTGTTCTAGGTCAAAATGAAAATCTGTTAGAATCTCTTTTACACAAAACTTTTATTGCCCTTTCCAGTAAAAAATATTTATTTAAGATATCTTGTGTTATAAAGATCAGCCAGATATATGATAAATATTCTTTCTTTAATCTTCACATAAATTATGAACCTGCTTTGCAGGTGATGAAACGAAGATGCTGGAAAATTATAAAGTTTAAGTTACTCAGCCCATAAAGGAACAGAACTCAATTTCAAACTAATGTGTGACTAAAACCTGGGCTCTTGCCATCAGCCTGGTTATGGCAATTCTAACTTGCTCATCCAGTATCACTTAGCCATGAAGTGGATGGATACCATCTTTCTTTGATGGTATCACTAGCCACCTGCCCCACTGCTTCTTCTCTATGCCAGTCTACTATTACCAACCATTCTAGGGACTCTTTTCACTGATGTCAACACACTGACGGTTCTGCATTTGATTCTGCCTATGATGTTTGGACTAGTATACTTGGCTTCTCTCTCTCTCTCTCTCTCTCTCTTTAGATTGTATTTATTTACTTGAGAGAGAGAGAGAAAGAGAACACAAGCAAGGGGAGGGGCAGAGGAAGATAGAAGCAGACTCCCCCATCAAGCAGGAGCCCAGTGCAGGATTGGATCCCAGGACACTAGGGTCATGACCTGAGTTGAAGGCAGTTGCTTAACCAACTGAGCCACCCAGGTGTCCCAACATGGCTTCTCTTGAAGACATGGAATCATTTTGCATTATTGGTATTTTGTGCTATTTCACATAAGAACTCCTGCTATATCAGGACTTCTCACCATGTCATGACCATGACCTAGAGTTCATTGGCCAGGTCATTGCTGAATCAAGAACTGCACAACTGAAAATTGGGACAATTTACACACTGGCCCTACACCTTTCCTCCTTATCTATTTTTATTTTTTAAAAATCTTTTAGGAAAGTTTTTATTTCTATTTATTTAAGAATGTCAATTTTCAAAAAAATTTTTAGTCATTGCCTTTGGAAAGCCAAGAAATTTTACAGATTCGAATACAGCTGAATATCATCAACTAGAAATATCATTTTGTAGAAGAAAATTTATACATTTCACTCCTTTTTTTTTTTTTTTATCTGTGTTGAACTGCAAAAAGTGGAAAATTAAATCATGTGCTACTATCCGGTCAACAAATGTGCCCATGCTAGCAATGCTTTATGATGGCTTTTCAGAGCTGTAGCAAGTCCAATCCATGATTAAATACAAATTTTAACCTTCTTGCTTCACACGGAAAATGAAATTTGTACTGTGGACTTTTTTCTAAAATGTTGAACCCAGCAGAAAGTCTCATCTTGCCATCCAGTTTTCATTTCTACTATTTCTATTTGCATTCCATTAACATAATGGAAGCTACCAGTTGTTTTCTTTTTCATAACTGAGCACTGAGAGAAATGGAATATTCTGCACACTTTTTAACTGCCTATTACTTTAGGATGGGGTGGTGTGGCATATTAAATGATTACAAAGTGACTTTTCTTGAGCTTACAGTCTTTCTATATTCCCCATTTCTAACCATACATATTATATGAGGAGCAAAGCATTCTGAAATGTATATTATCGTTATGTGTAAACTCATATATCACTGAAAAGTGTGCACATGACATCTAATAAGTATATTACCTCTTTTGAAAGTCTGCTACTTAATAGGTCTTATCTAACATTCCATGTAGACATATTTCCTTGCCACAATTCACACTACATAGAGATTAATGCCCTAATCTAGCCCCAAACAAAATTCATTTATCGTGTTAAGACATCCTGATATGAGAACAGGCATTTTAGAAAAGTCATGTTTAAATAGTTAATGTAAGCTATAACATATCCAGCCTCTAAGGCTAAATAGTGGCTCTTTGATCATAACAGCCTTTTTTAAAAAACATAGCGCACTATATTGACTAAAAATATCCAGATATTCCAAATGGATATATTCAGGATTTATAAGGAATTTTCTTTCAGGATTACAACACCGAACATTTAATGAGTTCCTAATGGATCGTAGTAGTATGGCAGCATCTAAATTGTGTTGTGTCAATGTATATATTTGCCCAAAAATTTGTATTAAAATTGAATGTGTAAAAGGGTGTATGTGCACTGATTAGAATGCTAGTAGATATATGAGTTAATTTATGTGAAATGACCCAATGAATGTGCTCAATCTTCTCAAAAAAGAAAGAAACAAAAACAATTGGCCATGAATTTATCATTAACTCGGATGCCAACCTGTGATCAGTGCATCGTTCCTTGCTTCAATCATGAATATATTTACCTACTAAAATAGCCCTGCACGGCTCTAGGTCTTTAATTTGAAGTGGAATAGTCTTGTCTGAGCTTAAAAAGAAAGTAAGCCACAGCTCTGGCAGCTTCGCTGCAAGTGCTGTTTTTTTTGTTGTCATTTTGCTTTCATTTTTGTTTCATTTCTTTTAACATATGTGAGTGTCTTCGGACTAAGAGATATGCAAAGAAATCCCTTTTCCCCAGAAAACAAGTAAATAAAGCCTTAAGAAATAGTTCTGGTAATACATCTGGTAATGGCTCACATCCTCCTAGAATGGGCCTCTCCAGACACAGGTAAGTGGAATGGTCTAGTGCTAAAGGCTGGGTCCCAGGAGCCAGAGCTAAGACATGCCACCCTAGTGTTCATCAAAGCCAGTGTGGATTGGAAAGATTTGTAGGGAAGAAAGTAATCAAAAGACTCTGACCAGAATATGAAATAAAGTAACTGTAATAAAAATGAAAGGGGGTTCCCAAAGATAATGTCAAAACTAGAAATGGGAAACAAGAACTAGAACTTGAAAGAACTAGAACTAGAACTTAGAACTAGAAAGAACTAGTCTCTCAACATTTTTTCCAAGACTACTATACCCTTTTGCTGTATCACTCAGTCACCTGTTTGAGAATCACAGAGTGTTGGGACACCTGGGTGGCTCAGTTAGCGAAGTGTCTGCCTTCAGTTCAGGTCATGATCCCAGTGTCCTGGGATCAAGTCCCATATCAGGTTCCTCACTCAGCTTGGGGCCTGCATCTCTCCCTCTGCATTCTACTCCCTCCTTCTTGTGATCCCTCTAACTGACAAATAAATAAAATCTTTTTTAAAAAGAGAATCATAGAATGTAAACAAAAGCAATTGGTTTTGAATGATATTCCATCCAGAAAAGGATAAGCCCTATTTGAATACAAGTGTTTGCACCATTATTTTTTACCAAGGCCAGTATACTCCACATTGCCCTGGATAAACACTGACAAGTTCTTGTTTTCTGACTTCTACTTGGCTAGTTTCCTAGGGTTAATGGAGTCTTTCTAAACAGCATGACTGTTTTTCTGCTTTCCTACTCCCAATCTCTTTCTGGTCCAGCATCATCTGCTAAGACACCAGAAAACAGGCTTGGAAATTTAGCCACTTCTGTCCTCAAATACCATAGTCTTAACAAAAGCCACTAATGAGACTAACACTTGAACATTTCTATGCATCGTAGTAGGCTGGGCTCTATCAGAAGCAGATTCTGGTTGAAAAATTCAGGTACTACTTGGATGTATTAAGGAAATGCTTCCAGGAGGAACTAGAAAGGGGGTATGGAGCACCAGAATAGGAAGGGAAGAAGCAAAAGGTAAGTTTTTAGGGAAGTCCCAGATGCAGGGTGATCCCCAGTGGAGGTCTGAAAAAGAAATTATACCTGACTTTGTCCGACTTTAAGGCAAAAGAGATGGGCTTTTGTACTCCTTCACTAGTCTTTGGTTATGAGATATCCTGAATTGGGGGAAGGATAGTAAAACTCCCAGATACTTCTGGATCTTCACTTGATTACATAGGTTCATGATCCTAAGAGCCAGCCTCAGAGGTTCCAGGTGCACGCTGTTAACAACAAGGCACACAGAAGCTGAGTGATGGGTTCAGAGGTGAGAAAAATGGTTCTCATGGATCCAAGTGGGGTACCAACCAATTTTTACTATTAGGTATATTGACTTTTCAGAAAATTAAATGATTTCTAGGTGACTGAGTGGTGGTGGTGGAGTATGCCATACTATAATATTTTATGCAGTTATTATATTATAATCCATATTTTCCAGAAGGGGGCCTATGTTTCAAACTGGGTAGCCAGTTTCCTAAGTCACACAGCTGAGGTCAGCAACAACATGCTGGACTGAATTAAGAATGTGGAGCCTTTCTTCCAGGTCCCTGGGCATCTCTCCATATATGTTGCTTGACATCCAACAGATAGCTAGTAGCTGGCTGTCAGAGATACCATTTAGAATCCTGAATGGCAGAGATATACATACAGTATAAATAAATGTTAACCGTGTCCCGATCTTCTGATTAACTCCCATTCTCTTACTTCAGTGGAAAATGACAACTTCAAATCAAAGTATATGTCAAAAGAAGGCAGTTGATTCTAAGAGAGCAGTCGATTCTGAGAGTGGTGGATTCTGAAAGCACATCGACTTTTTTTTTTTTTTTTTTTTTAGCATCAGAAGTTTTAACATTTGGATCAGATTGCATAATAATTGACACAGTTTTTTTCAGATCAGAACACTGACGAATCATACCCTATAAACTATCTTTCTGAGTGAAAATAAGCACTTTAATTATATTAAGCATTAATAGATAATAGACAGACATCTTTGTGCAGAGAAGGTGACTTTGGAATGACAGAAGATCAGAGCATGTAGAGGTGGATAGCCAAAACTCTCTCGTGCAGTCTTGGAACCAGACTGATTATTTTAATTAGGTTTGCAGGCTCAAGTCTGTCTGTGAGACGCTTGGGATTCCCCTCATTCCAGATGCACGGGTTCATAGAGTCATTACCATTTAGAGGAGGAAGGAGATTTGGGGCCTATTTGACCCAGCTGATCCCATAGTCCATGTAGGCAAGCAGAGATTCAGGAATTAAAAATAACATTACCACAGGCACATAACAAATGTGATATCATCAGAGGTTCTTGCAGAGTGAGCTTTCCAACACTTATTTCTCCTATATAATGGTAGGCTCTACCATATTGCATTAGGTTTCCTAAAACTTCAAACCAATTTCAAGTTCATTATCCTCCAATCCATTCTCCATATTGTACTAAGTACTAATGCTGATCCTTTGGTTTAAATACTTCAATGGATTTATTTTATTTACTGTGGCTCTTTCATATCATGTACTTCTCTACCTATTTTGTCTCTCACTCCTAACACTCCCTGTCTCCACTCCAAATACACTGATGTACAAATATATATATCATAATTTTAATTTCCTTCCTGCTTCCAATCATAAACACTCTCTACCTTCTCTCTTGTTTTGTCTAGATGAGATAAATTTACTAGGCAGAGAAATGTTTCTGCCTTTCATGTTCTCACAACTCCTCTGTGTATTTCTACCAGAGGGCATATCACTGACTATTGTGATATTCTATAGACATTGCTGTCTCCCTCAGTAGGGTGCATTTATTTTCAGAGCAGAACTCTTGTTTAATTCATCACTAGAACACAGTACCTGGCATATATGAAACATTCACTAAGTGTACTGATTGTTAAATCATGAAAATGATAACACACATACTGTTGACATACCATTCCTCTCTGGAGAGCCCAAAAGAGCCATTTGAAAGCGACAATGAAATGTGGGGGTTGTGGATAATAAGTTTAATAATTATCTGTCTTCTCTAATTCATTCTTTTGGGATACAGTGATGGAAGATTCAGATTCAGAATCTCAATGTGATGCTGTTAATATACACAAATATTCCCCCCATTAGACTGAAGGTGATAAAGGCAGGAAAGTTATGTTATCTAACTTTGTATCCTGCATTGTTCAGGATATTTTTGGTCACAAGCAACAGACAATTTATAAAAGCAAAGATCTTGGCTCATCTGACGGGGAAACCCAGAGCTGGCACAAAGAAAGTCATTGCCATATTGAGCACCTAAAGTTATCTCTGATGCTTATTTTCCCTTCTCAACTTCAATGCTCTTGGTTCAGTTTATTGCTTAAATGGATTCTTTTCACATGGAAGAGAAGATAATCCCTCAACAAACCTATATTCACCTACTCATAGTTTAAGAGGTCCTGTAGAAAAATTCAATTTCCCTGTTATCTATAGTACAGTCTTTCCAGGGAAAATCTGGTTGACACAGGTTGGGGCTAAATTAACTTCAGAAACCATCCAGAAACCATATACTAACTTTAGAAATCAGAAACTTCAGATTATGTACCGATCCCTTGTTGTATAAGAGGTCGAGAGAAGGCACTTCCTTTAAGATCATAATGGTTGAGATGAAGAGAGATTCATCTTTGGAAGGAAAGAATGGTGGTGTTTCACCAGGTATCTCTGGTGACTGATAAGGCACCTGGCATGTGTTTTACAACAATATGGAAGGGAAGAAGAGGAAATAAGGCCAAGACTATCACTCTCTTAGTGATCAACTAGTTAGGACTTTGTCTTCAAGCAGGCCCTGAGCTGGACACATGGATTAGAATGGTCCTAATTTCAAAAAGACTATCAGTGAAGATAAGGAATTGGAAGGCAAAAGATGTTTTGTTCCAATTAAAAGTTTCTGAGGCCACAGTTGAGTGCACCCTACTTATAGTGGGCATCCCCCCCCCGACACTCACATGAACTCATAAACACAGAGTAAATTTCTGTACACATTCATAGTTTTACATTATATCAGAAAGAAAATGCCCTATCATGAGAGATTGTTCAGTTTAAAAACATATGGCATCTTGGTGAATATTCAAGAGACCTATTTGGGCCTATTATCATCTTTCTACTTAGCACATATGGGCACGTCATTTTATTTTTCAAGACTGTGATGATGTCAGTGAAAGCTACCTAAGGACATATATTCAGTGATTTCATACTGAAATATGTGTAGTATGTCAGATGGTGAAATCTTGGTTTGGAAGCAGGTGAACTAGAGGATATAAAATCTTGGACCAGTTTTTAAAATGAAGCCACATCTCAATTCCTCCTCTTACCAGTTATGTTACCATGAGAAGTCATTTTAACTCTTACTGGTTTAGTTCTCCATCAGTAAAACTGCCTAATGGAGTTTCTATCAGAAAGGGATAGTACCAGTAAAATAGTGAAGAGAATTAAAATACTGTGTATATAGATTAGTGATACGTTTATTAATCTCAAGATTCTGAGGAAATTTTTAAATTCATATTTTCCCTCATTGGTTATTTATGTCTTGAATAATTTGATGAGCCTAGTGCAGATTTACAAATGTCCTTTACCATGTTTCTCTTTCTGGAAATAAGTGAAACATATTTAGAGAAAGAAAGAGAGGAGGCAAAAATACACAAAGGGGATAACTCTTATGTATCTGGGACACACAAAATTGCAAATATTCAACCTCATTAATATGATTTCCACTGAAAGCTCTTAGAAATGTGACAAAGTACTAATCATACTCACAGATTAACCTAATCACAACACGTTTGTGCTCAAAGGACATTAAAAGGATCTAGTATAAGGTAGGGAAAATGTATAATATACATCTTGCTATTCTATTTTCTTCTCACAGCAGACAGCTTATCCATCTTTACATATTCTCCTTAATAGCTAGTTTTTACTTCTCCATCCAGTACTTCAGGCAATGTGACTCCTCCTTTAGAAAGACAAACAAATAATACCAATCTGCTATACCAAACTGATCCAACCAGCACATGGGAGAGTTGACAATTCCAATAAGGGAGAACCCATGCCCTAGCTGCAAACAGCAAACTACCACTAAACAAAAGCAGAGTCAGAGTTAGAATATAGGCTTCCTGATTCTCAGTTATGAGTGAAAGGATTTAAAACAACATCACAAAACCAAAATAAATGTTAGGAACAAAAGTGCATATGGTGACCTTCAGACATTAGCTCCTTTGGGCATCAGAAAAAAATCCTAGCCAGCTGCTATGAGCGTACTGTAGATAACAATGTCTACCCTAGTTATGCAATGAGGATCTAACAAAAGCCAATGTATATACTGTAAATAAATAAAGGAAAGAAAAATGTTCAGCTACAATATGGGGTGGAGGGAAGTAGACTCAACCATTTTTATTTAATGTAAGAGTTAACAAGGGAGTTTCTCTAAGCTGAGGGATTTTCTGATAAATTAGAGAAATGATTTAATTACAGCACAGAATTTCTAAGAAGAAAAAAGTGACCTTGATAACTGTCCAACTCAATATTATACAGTAATAATGTAGCCGAACTTTTTTTTTTTTGAGCTTGTGGTAGAGGTAGACACTGGGTAACATACATATACCATATATCATCCTAGCAATTTTTCTAATTCTAAAGATTTATAAATTTTACAAATTACTAGCTCTTGGGTGAGAAAATTATTCACCCAAGGTTACAAAATAACTAGTGGAAGGGGCAGAACATTGATTTACATGATTCTGCTGCCTACACTCTCCAAATAATGGAAAAACACTTAGGTCTTCCTTTCCTTCCTACCATGTGTGGTTCTGATGTCTGACTTGAAATATTTGTGGAAAATTCATACTCATTTACTGGGAGAACCTTCCAAGTCAATCTCATTACTACAGAGATAGATGTGGGGTTGAAAAATCAACAGAATCTAGACAGCCTCCACCTAATGTTGTGGGCAAATAAATACGTATAGGATCTAGAATCTAAATCTTATAGTGTCAATAAACTAATTTATTTAAAAAATGCTCTCTGAAAAAAAAATGATCTTAACATTAAAGTCTCTCTCTATTTTGGGGGGAGAGAGACGGAGAAAAGAATACCAAATCCAAGAGGGCAAAGAGCATTCTGCAGTTCAGATAATTATTCTAACCTTCCTTCAGCCTGTTGACATATCTACTCAAATCCATCTTAGAGCTGAAAATGACAAGGCATAGTGCTCTTTGAAAATAAAATGTTTCTAGATAGTAATATAACTGCTCAGTCTACAATTTCACACTGCTGTATGCACTAATAGCTCTCTCTAAATATTGTTGAATAATTTGCTAAATTGGAAGGCACAGTAAGGCTTTATCTTCACCCCCTAAACTACTGGTAAAATGGTGGTGCTTTGAAAATATTCAACTGTCAGTTTTTATCAATTGATCAGCTGTAAGCAGTTTCTTAGATTAAATAAGATCAAATGGGATTTGTGGCTGTCAGATTTTCATTTGGCTTGTTCAATCATTATTTAAATTGGATATAACAATATGTTAATTTATTAGACAATGCAGGCAGAAGTGATTTACATTACATTTTAAAAATCAATTGAGTGAGGTAGTTCAATGTTATATTGTCTAAAGTTAGGTATAAACTTCATAGTAAAATCTCCAAATGTTGTTAATGACAAATGGAATTCAACCTGATGTAGTAGTGCTTCTATTAACATTTTGTGCTTGCCTGTGCCTCAGTGATAATAGATTTTGAGCTCAATAAACATATTCATTTGTAATCATGGAAATGATTTTATGTCACCCATATCACACGGTACAGCTCTACTAAAAAGAAGCATCTTTCCATTCTTAAGGCCAAGTTTAAAATATCTGCCTCTTATCTCTGCTATTCAGCTCACCTGAAAGATGCCTTGCCCTCCTCTGAACTTTCACAGTGTGTTTCTTCCTCTTTTTTACACAAGGCAATTTTTATCTTTGGAGATAGTTATTTGGCAATCTTCTCTCTCCTACTAAAACATATAAGAGTCAAGGAATGCATAGCTCTAGAATCCTGACTGTAAGGACCTATTTAGCCAGAGCGCTTCCATCTGGTTAAACAATAACTTTATTAAAGTTATTACATAAAGTTATTGTTTAACCCTTAAACTGTCCCTGCTCCCCTTCCCCCAGGGGACTTACTTAAAAACAAGTCCCGGAAATGTCCCAGGTAACAAAGCCCAAATACAAAGATGGGTCAGGCCAGGTGGAGACATCCAGTCTGGTGGGGGGAGCACATACTGTCACTCTAGTTATCAAGGAAATGGGCCCCACCCTTTGGGTACCAATTTTGAACAAGGTGATAGGCTGGTTCAAATATCTACTAGGGTAAATTGTAATTCAATTGGTCACTTATGTGTGATCTAACATGACTGTGCAGCTTTCTCTGTGTGTTACAATTTCATTGGCCACCTGTGTGTGGCCAGGCCCAACCACATGGCCTTTGCCCTTAAAAGCTAGTCTGTGAAACAGAGAGAGGTCGCCTTCTCTGTAAGAGGCACAGCCCCGAACATACGGTCTGATTCTTGATGCTTGGCGCGGAATAAAGCTTTGCTTGACCTTCGCTTTATAGCATTCTTGCTCCTTTAATCACGGACCCATTATTGGGGGACCTACCACTGACCATTGGGTAAACAACTTGGATACACAGAGAGGTAATTTAAGGCTCCCCTTATCTCTCTCCCAACACTGTGTACACAAATATAATTTATACAATTTCCCTTTAAATGTGCCAATTCTCAGAAACAGAATTAAATGTATTTAGATTAAACTAATCCTGAGAGAGGTTATCCTCAATTTGGAATAGATGAATTCTTTTCCTCAAAAGGTATTTTGGGTTCACCGTGGTTTTAGCTAGCATTCCCCTGGATTATCCACTTCCTAAAAAAATGGCAATAGAAATATTCTTCAAGATAAAATAAATCTTAAAAATCACAGCAAAAAAATTAAAAACAACAAAACAACAAAAACAAAGTCCTATATGCTACATTAAAGTTCTAGTTCATCCTTTAAAACAATGCACTGACTAAACTTCAAATATGAATATACAGAACTATATTAATAAAATAATGTTTTTATAATATGTTGTGAAGTTAAAAAAAGCATATTCCAAATAGAAATGATACAGTGGTTAAAAAAAAGAGAACTCTGAGTATGTGTAAGTATGAATACTCACTGGAACATGATAGTTAAAAGCACATATTGGCATACTTGGGTTAGATATTTACTAACTAGAGAAAGTTACAGATCCCCCCTGACTCATGCTGAGATTATATCTTGATAAACCCTTCCTACCATGAAAATTTCTTAAGTCAAAATACATTTAATATACCTAACCTACCAAACATCATAGTTTAGCCTAATCTACCTTAATTAAATATACTCAGAGCACTTATATTAGCCTACAGTTAGGCAAAATCATCTAACACAAAGCCTATTTTACATAGGGTGTTGAATATCTTATGCAATTTATGTATAAAATTTGTGTATAAATACTTACTGAAAGTGAAAAACAGAATGGTTGTATGGGTACAGAATGGTTGTAAGTGTATTAGTTATTGACCCTCATGATCACAGGGCTCCCAGGGAGCTGCAGGGAGCTGCTGCTGCCCAACATCACAAGAGAGTATCATGTGGCATATGGCTATTATCAGAAAAAGATTAAAATTCAAACTTTGAAGGACAGTTTTTATGTAATGTATATCACTTTCCCACCATGGTAAAGTAAAAATTTGTAAGGTGAACCATAAGTCAGGGACCTTCTATATCTACTAACTAGGTATTGCTAACCAGAGAAAGTTACTTCATCTCTCTTTGCTTCATTTTTTAAAATTAATTTTAAAGTAGAAATAGTAAAAACAGATAGCTCTGCAGATGGAATGAAATTGTGCATGCAAAGTATTATGAACAGAAACTTAGCCAGAAGAGCATTTAGCAAAAATTCAGTATTTGATATCTCATATATAAAAACTAAAAGATTATTTTATTAGCTATGGCTGTCAATAGTTATATGTAGTGGTCATTTTTGGTATTTCCCTTTATTTATATTTTTCCTTCTGGGCTTTCTAATACTCTCTAATAAATAGGCATTATTTTTCCAACCACAAAAATGTCTATAAAATACAGGCCTTTTAAATTTTTGTGATTCCACCTCAACTTAGGACTTTCATTGATTTCTACCAGGGGTATGCATGTACCTGGAAAATACATGTTACTCACAATAATATAATGCAATGCTCTATGGCAGATGACTAAGCTAATACGAGAGTCAAGTGACCTGCCAGCAAGTTTAACTTTAGAAAAGATCAAGAATATCTCATCTGTAGATATTATCTAATGGACACCAGATGCCACAGTGTAAGTGAGCAAACTGAGTGTTTCTTAGGGAATCTACCAGGTGGCAGGCAGACAATATCTCTATTTAGAGCAATACTAGCTTCCTAAAGGGAAACATCTCAACACACTTAACCTTCCCAGGGGCAATAGGTCATGTTTTGTCCTCTAACACCAGCAACATCCTGCACTACAAATTCACTAAAGACATAATTAAGAAGTATTTGAATGAACAACTATTAGAAGAAAATCATACAAATGAGCATTACTTCAAAGATTTAAAGGGGCATCAAATCTGTAATGCTGACAGTTAGACCTTTACTTTTAAAAATATCTCTTCCAAGAGTTTTGGATGACTTTTTTTTTTTTTAAGATTTTATTTATTTGACAGAGAAAGAGAGAGAGAGAATGTGTGTGTGAGAGAGGGAACACAAGCAGAGAGAGTGGAAGAGGGAGAAGCAGGCTTCCCGCAGAGCAGGGAGAGTGATGCGGGGCTCAATTCCAGGACCCTGGGATCATGACCTGAGCTGAAGGCAGACCCTTAACAACTAAGCCACCCAGGCACCCCGATGTTTGGTGACTTATCTAGTAAGCTATCTATTTCCTACGTGGCCAAGAACATGGTACTAAAAGAAATATGGCCAAGGTTAAACAGCAGTTTTCAACTCAACAGTCTAGTGAATATAATGCATCAGGGAAAGGAAGATGGTGAGAATTCAGTGATCTTGACCTTCCCATCACTAACGCAACAAGAGAGACTTTCCCTGTAGGAATTAGTTTGTAAATATGAAATTGTTGGTAAGTCTTTCTTTGTACCTGTGACTTTAAAAGGCACACAGATTAGGATGCCTGGGTGGCTCAATTGGTTAAGTATTAAATTTTATTTCAGCTCAGGTCATGATCTCAGGATGTGAGATTGAGACTTGCCTGTAGCTCTACGCTGGGCATAGAGTCTACTTCAGATGCTCTCTCTCTCTCCCTCTGCCCCCTTTCCCTCTAAAAAATGCAAACACAAATACATATTCATCTGAAAGTATTAAAGTTAAAATTTCTATTGAATAACTAAAGATGTAGGTTCTATGAATGCTTAATTTTATGTGTCAACTTGACAGGCCCAAGAAGTGCATGAATATTTGGTTAAACATATTTCTGGATGTGTCTGTGCCCTCACAGATTTCTTGACTAGATTAACATTTTAAAGTTTCTCTGGTTATTTGATGACGAGATTAACATTTGAATGGACAGACTATGCAAAGCAAATTGTTTTCCTCCATGGGGATGGACTGCATCCAATCCATCCAAGGCCTGAAAACAGTCAAGGGCTAAGGAAGAAATTCTTTCTTTCTGCCTCTCTTGGAACTGGGACATCAGTCTTCTCCTACCTGTGGACACAAACTCACATTGGAGTTTACATCATTGACTCTCCTGGTTTTCAGTCCTTTGAATTCAGACTGGAACAATACCATTGGCTCTCCAATTTGCCAACAAAAATCTTAAACCCCTCAGCCTTTACCACCATTCAAGCCAATTCCTTATAGTAAATCTCTAGGTATTTCCAAGATGTTTTGCAAAATAGATCATATAATGCTAATTATTTTGGACCAATCCCAAATTATACTCATATTCAGACATGGACTACAATTTTTTAGCAATGGCCAAGAGTACAAATAACACATGATTAATGAAATACATTTAAATTGCTATTTTAAGTGAAAGAATAATCAAGGAAGTCTAGAGTCCTAAAGTTCATTTCAAGCTTTGTGTAACAATTGTAGTTATTTTCCTCTGTTTAGAGGAATAGCATATCAGGGCTTAAATTTTTCTTATGTACATACTCTCTCCTCCATGGAATCCCTGATATACATTATGGGTCTAGATGCTCAGAAAGTGGGGTCCTGGACTGTTTTTGAGCCTATGGTATATCTCAATTATATA
This sequence comes from Mustela nigripes, assembly GCF_022355385.1. NCBI lineage: Eukaryota > Metazoa > Chordata > Mammalia > Carnivora > Mustelidae > Mustela > Mustela nigripes. The sequence goes on from NC_081573.1 coordinate 38,662,716, forward strand.
CTCATCTCTGGCCCTTTGAAAAGATTTGAACATCACATATGTACTGAGAAAGCATTTGTTGAAGAAATAGACAAAATAACTCTCTTTATTAGACAAACATTGTTGAGAACACTTGCTTAGCAACATATAAGGTAATTCCATTTTCAATAGAATTTAAATAATATCCTGCATTATGTTGCATTTCTGGTTTAACCAACAGCTCTACTATATGTTTTCTGTGTTTGCCTGTTGTAGTTCAATCCCTTCTTTCTAGATACATAACACTCCTACCCCTAACCAGGTTATTTGCTATTGAAATGGTTTTCTTTCTAAATAGCAACAACAACAATAATTAGTAAATTGCCTTCAGTGACTTAACTAGTGATTATGTTATTAGTCTTCATTTATTTTAGGTGACTTGGTCCATTTCAGGGGCTAAGAGACAGGTAGTAATTTGGTAAAAGAAAGATAAGCTCTCTGTCACTTACAAAGAGAATTATCATTGTGAGCACTCACGATATGCCAGATAATGTCTTAGAGACATTTTAACATGAAACATGATAGCTAAACTGTTGAGCACTGTGACCTGATACAGACACCTCATACATGTGTACAATATCTTAAATTCTCACCCCAAATCATCTTAATTCTTTTCAAAAAAAATTTTTTTAGAGATTTTATTTATTTATTTGACACAGAGAGAGATCACAAGTAGGCAGAGAGGCAGGCAGAGAGAGGAAGCAGGCTCCTCGCTGAGCAGAGAGCCTGATGAGGGGCTTAATCCCAGGACCCCAAGATCATGACCTGAGCTGAAGGCAGAGGCTCAGCCCACTAAGCCACCCAGGCACCCCCAAATCATTTTAATTCCTACTTTTTTGATGAGTAAATAGAAAAAATCATAGTAGTTATTATAATGTTAAGATCATATGGCTAGAAGTTGATAAAATCTGCTTGGAAAATATATTTTTTTGTTGTCAAAAGCCAGTTTCATTACATCATATGAACTTGTTTTGGCACTTGCTCAACTTGGATGCTCTAATGCCTTCAACAGGATAAAGTCTTTGCTTGAATTCCTGGCAATTTTCTTATTGGAAAGCCACCAGGATGATGTCTTACTTGCATAGCTTTGATGTAGAATCTTTCTTTTATATCCTCTTATTTTTGTTTGCTAAGCAATTAACAGACTGATCTGCTAGAAAAATTCAAAACACAAGAATGCTAAAAAAAAAAAAAAAAATGCTGTGTGTTCCTCTTCCAGAGTTTGAAAATAATTTAATCTCTATAGGCTGTTTAGGCCCATCTACTTAAATGTTTGTGTCAAGAGAATTAGAATATGCCCAGAGGTTATACCTTCACCTCTTTTTTTAATTTTTTTAAGATTTCATTTATTTATTTGACAGACAGAGATCACAATTAGGCAGAGCGGCAGGCAGAAAGAGAGGAGGAAGCAGGCTCCCCGCTGAGCAGAGAGCCCGATGTGGGGCTCCATCCCAGGACCCTGAGACCATTACCTGAGCTGAAAGCAGAGGCTTAACCCACTTAGCCACCCAGGTGCCCCTACCTTCACATCTTTCCTCTGAGAAGAAAGCCTGTGGTTTTGTGATTGTGAAGTACTATGCTTAATTATTTTGCCCTCAGTTTCCTTTCTTGCCTCAACCTCTCAGACTATTTAAGAGGATATTTTTTATTTTATTCTGTTTTCAGTGTTCCAAAATTCTTTGTTTATGCACCACACCCAGTGCTCCATGCAATACGTGCCCTCCTTAATACCAACCACCAGGTTTACCCAACCCCCTACCACTCTCCCCTCCAAAACCCTCAGTTTGTTTCTCAGAGTCCACAGTCTTTCATGGTATGTCTCTCCTTCCAGTGTTTTGCATATGATAGTCACTTAAGAAATATCATTTTGCTCTTTTTCCTTCTTTGTAGGACAGTTAGTTAACTATCATTGATATAGGCCTGCTTTTCTGTGTATTTTTTTTGAGGGGGGGCACATCACTATTTATGTTACTATATGACACAGAATATTTACTAAAATTTTTCATTAATTTTGGAAGTAATCCTTGATGACAAGTGTCATCCCCTTCATTTTACAGAGGAGACAGTTGTCACATAGTTGATAAGTGACACAACTCAGGTTCAAAAGCACATGTCTGACTCCAAAGCACTTATACAATATCACTCTTTATGGAAAGTGTAGCCACAGTTTTTTTTTGTAAATGTCAGACCATAATTAACATGTTTCTTAATAAATAAATATTCTAGAACTATTTAAACTGAAAAAAATTTTTTTCAACAAATTCTATTAAGAATGCCACATTTTTGCAGTGAAGTAGCCAGGATCCATGTGCCTGCATAGACTTCTTTCTTATGCTTTAGGAACCAACAGTTTCACCCATTTATATTTATATCACCCAATACATTAAGGAGTGATTGACCCTTAATTACTCATCTTAATTAATTTCAGTGAGAGACATATGTTATTTTGCAAATTCCAGATCCACTCTCAAAGGAGTAGAAGCTTCGCAAATTATAAAAGACCACTTAGTATGTACCAGAACCTCCACATATATTATTTTACTTAATTCTGAAATATTAATTTGCTCATCCAATCAATATTCACTGAGTACCTTCCTTGTTTTCAGCACTGTTTTATATCATAGGGATACAATTATTGGCAAAAAGAAACTTGGCTTTAACTTCATTCACTAGTAGTTAAATAATAATAAATGCACTAATAAAATAATTATATACACAAGTGTAAAATTCAACTATAAAAGCCTCGTGATGATGGGGATGTTGGTGTGAGTGCCTTTTAAGAGAGGATTTTCCCTAGTCATAGAGATCAGAGAGAGCTTGCTTAAGGAAGCAGTGATGGGACTGAGATTAATAATTAGCAAAGTTAATTCATTGAAAAAAAAGAGCGGGGAAATTTTCAGAGAGTGGGGAAATAATGGGAAAGAAGTCTGTATAAGAGGGAACAAGTTGAGCTAAACAAAAGGAAGAGGATGGAAGGAACAACATAGGTTGGCATGACACAGTGTAAGAGGAAGAAAAAGTCTATTCTCTTGGATAAGAAAAGGCTTCTTTGTGGAAATACCATTTAAATTGAGAAGCAGCATTTAATATACCTTTTACCCCCATTTTACTTTTTTAAAAAATTATCTATCAGAACAAAACTGAAAACTAATTTCAATACACAGTGTATAAGCAAATTAATTGTGCCATGAAAAAAGTCATAGGAATAATGTAACAAAAATATAGGTGTTCATAAACCATTTAATAATATACTAGTCCAAGTAAAAGCCCTTGGATTTATGTGACATTAGGTGTTTTTAGAAAGCTCAGACCAACAAATGGAGAGACTTAGAAAGTGAAAGAAAGAGAAAGAGGAAGAAAGAAAGATAGAAAGAGCCTTAAAAATAAATCTCCTGCTATATCATCTACCAAGACTGCTGGATATTTTACTGGTCAGGAATACACACCTTCTAATGGCAGATGATGGGAGAGAAAAGCTCCCATTCACCAAGGCATGTCAAAAGAGATTTGCAATTAATTTCATCAGTACAATAGAAGGAAAAATTGAGCCAGAAGGACAAAAACTTTTGTGTTTCAACTTGGTAAATCTATCTGCAAGTCTCTTTATTCACCTGAGTATTGTTTATCTGGCTAGTTCCAATATTTTATGTTGTGATATTTCCATTGATATAGGTGAATCTAAAATGTGAAGTCAAATAATTAGCATTAAATGTTGAAAATTTGGGGGCACCTGGATGGTGCAGTCAGTTGGGCATCTGATTCATGGTTTCAGCTCAGTTTGTGATCTTGGGGTGGTGGGATTGAGCACTGTGAATGGTCCTATGCTCACTGTGGAGTCTGCTTGGGGTTTCTCTCTCTCCCTCTGCCTATCCTCCACCATGAATACTCTGTGTCTCTTTCGCTAAAATAAATAAATAAATCTTAAAAAGAAAGGAAAAAACTTTAAAATTTCAGTTTAACGGGTACTCAGTTGGTTAAGCATTTGCCTTTGGCTCAGGTCTCAGGGTCCTGGGATCGAGCCCCACATGAGGCTCTCTGCTCAGTGGGGAGTCTGTGCTCCCTCTGCTCCTCCCCCTTGCTCATGATCTCTCTCTCTCTCTTGCTCTCTCTCAAATAAATAAATAAAATCTCTGTAGCTCAGGTTTGGCTCCCTGGCCGGAATTTGTCCTTCACTGACATGAGAGAAAAACATACATGTGTATAGTTGGGAATGTCACTGGTCACCTGGTGTATGAAAAATGGCATCCTTAGTCTCTGGAGCATGACCGGGAGTTGAAACAAGATGGTCTGTCAAGGCCTCACTTCTAGTTTCTTTCTTTATAAATAAATCCTTTACAGTATAAAGATAACAACCATATAATTGCTAAAAAGGGAGAGAAAACAAGTCACCTTCAATCCTTTCACCTAATCACAACCAAGACAAATAACAACAACAATAGCAGCAACAATAGTAATAACTGGAATTCACTGGGTAATAGTATGGACCTAGTGTTTCAAGCAAATTATTTCTAATCATTATAATAACGCTCCAAAGTATGTTTTAACTAATATCCTTCTTTTACAGATGAGAAAAGCAGCTCAGAGTGGCTCAATTACCTGTCATACTTACCATAGAGCCATTAAGGGCAGAAAACCAAGATTTAAAACAAGAACAACTTTACTTAGGCTTTTACTGAAGCAGGTGGCTTTTCAGTCATTTTTCCTCACTAGATGTGTATTTTTTTTATTTGCATGTTTGTTTTGTTCAGTTTTAAGTTTGCCATGACATTACATACTGATTTTCAATCTTAATTTTTTCTTAAATCATCTGCTACTTAATTACCTGTTATTATATGATCTCAATCATTGTTATTAATAATACACACTAAAAACTCAAATGCACATATTCTAATGTGTTTAACCAGTAATTTATATTTTAACGATTTTGCTTGTTTTCCTTTTGTTTCTACATCAGGGATAGTGATATAATAATAATATTTTTATATAAAGCTTTTTCTACATTTTGGATTATTTATTTCAGATGGCTTTCTAGACAAGAATGACTTAGTCAAAGGTATTATTATTATTATTATTATTATTATTATTTTAAGAGAGAGAGAGAGAGAGCAAGCATGAGCCAAAAGGGGTAGAGGGAGAAGGTGAGAATCTTAAGCAGGCTCCACACTCAGTGCAAAGTCTGACATGGGGCTCGATCTCACAACCTTGAGATTATGATGACCTGAACCCAAATCAAGAGTCAAATGCCCAAATGACTGTGCCACCCAGGGGGACTTACGTTTTTAGGATGCTTAAAATGTGAGGCCTAAACATAAGACATCTGTACATGTATATGACAAAACTAATATTTAGTCATATTGATTAAACCCTATGATTCCAGGTTTTCCCAATCCATCAACCAATCAGGCTATAGAAATTTACCTGATCAAAATAGATTCACATTTTATTATTTATTTATTTTTATAAAGATTTTACTTATTTATTTAACAGAGAGAGAGAGTGAGATAGGGAACATAAGTATGGGGAGGGAGAGGGGGAAGTAGGGTTCCTGCTGAGCAGGGAGCTTGATGCACGGCTGGATCCCAGGACCCAGGATCATGACTTGAGCCAAAGGTAGATGCTTAAGGACTGAGACACCCATGTGCCCCTAGATTTGCATTTTTACATGTCTGTATTATTAATCTATACTGGACTATAAGTGTTACCCTGTCTAAGTCCTTAAATTTAAAGCTACTCATCCCTTTATGAATCTAAAGAGATGGGCTATGTAACAAGCTGTCTGCAAGAACAGATATTCTATGTTCATTTGCATTTCCACTCGTCCATTTCTTTCTGCTTAATGACATTTTAAATTGCTTGAATTAATATGGGAGGATTAAAATGAACTACTTAGCTAAAGTCAGTAAAATATATCTGATCTATTTCTATTATATCATGTAAATAAATGTTTTGTCCTTAAGTATGTTTACCTTAAATACAATAGCCTTAATTAATTTTAATACCTACTTAAGGTAGACAAATATTAAGTATATCAAACTACAGGCACTGTTTAATTTTAAATATTTTTAAGGAACATTAGACTTTATACGCATAAGTATGCATATCTGTGTGTGTATGAATTCTCCCTTTAGATCAGATTCTTGTCTTCCTAAGACAACCCTGAATCAGTATTAATCTATCAACTAACATCTATTTACTCATTCATTGCAGTACCTATTCTGTACTAGATACCCTGTCATTTCTTTAGAACTATTAAGATAAAAATATAATTTATAATAACAACTATAGTTTTATCAAACGTGTTATTTGTATGACATTCAAATGCATTATTCCAACCTTCATATAACCACCACAGTGCAAGAATATGGCTACCCTTCTCACAGGTGAAACAAAACAAAACAAAACAAAACAAAAACACAGCTGCCCAAGATAGCATAGCCAGTAAGTGAGTAAATAAGGATATTTAAGTTAGAACTATATGGTTGCAAGTGGCGGAAATATAAACTCAATCATGGAAGAAGTTCATAAATCTGTATGGATGGGAGTATCAATAACAACGTACCTCAAAACTTAGTGGATTAAAATAGCAACCATTTATTATTGCTCAAAAAACTGTGGTAGCTGTGGTCAGAAAGGCTCTCAGGCAAGAAGTCACTGTTGCTGGTAGCCACGAGTCAGGCATATGTGTCTCAGAGGAATAAATGCTGAAGGGTTAAGGGAAAGTACAAGAAGCATTTGTAATTTATAGGACTGATTACTCTCCTATTAACTTCAGTCATTCAACACACTGTGTTGAGTATGTATCTTTAAGAATACTAATAGAGGTCAAAAATAAAAATAAAGATCAACAGAAAAATAAACCAGGGAGAGTATAAGATGAAAATTTGCTGTTAGAGATTCAGGAAAATAGTGGCATATGGTTTTGTGATTAAACACTGGTTGGTTCTGAGGACACATAAGTCTTGGCTTCTCTCACTCATTCTTACACAGACAGGAAATGGACAGCTTCATTCTTTGACACTCCAGTAGGAAGTTTACCTTGAAGAGGCTGCTTCTTAGCAAGCTCACAGATAACCAATGAAGAATGCTGGATGCTTCTCTACTTTGGAAATACTTACTAAGTATTTTTTAGTATTACTGAAGCCTAATTTTCTCTGGGCTACTTTGTCACTTCAAATGTTAACTTCCCCTGAGTTAATACTTGAATGTATCTCTCATCAATATTATTTTCTATCCTCTTAAAAATAATTATATTGTAAAACTACTCAAAAGCTGTTAAAACAACTAGTAAAACATTTCAAACTAAATGCACAGGACCGTTTTATTTTCTTGGCACTGTATAACAATAAAACAGATACTAATGATTGTTGGTTCGTGGTATATTAAGTACTTCTGAAATAGTTATCACAGAAAATATATAGAGGAGATATCTTCTGAAGGGTATTAAGCCTAAAGTCCAATTTGCTAAATCTTCCCTTCAGAGGGAATATAGGAAGCAATTGCAATGGACGCAGCAGGATGCAAAGTTTTACAGAATTGTTCTCACTATTAAAGAAACAATCCAACTAAATGATTCTATTAAAGTAAGAGGCCAGGCAGGTTGCACTCAATTTAGGACCTGGATTCTTAAGCATCTGGACCTGTAAGAAAGGGAGTTTAAATTGCTTTTACTTGCCTTGTTTTACACATAAGAGAAATTTTTCACGGTTTCAATAGAAGTCAGAGGTAAAACTGAAGAGTTACACTGAGATTCATCAGGGATTCCCTTCTGGATGATTTTAGGGATCTCAAATTTTGTTAGGGAATGCAACAGTGATATTATCTATTTGGTGTTTTATATGTAGTTGACAAACAACATATTAACTCCTCTGGGAAGAAGTGACATCTTAAAAAGTCAGGATGACTACAGGCATTATACTGTGCAGCAGATTTCCAGAATTTATTCCTCCAGCATAACAAGAATATACAAGAAACTTGATATCCATTGAACTCTTCATTTCTCCCACAAAAACAAAGGGACACTAAGGAAATGAGTGAGGTATTATTTATTGCCCATTCCCTTGATTGTGATGACAGTATCACAGGTGACTGCATATGTTCAAACTCATAAATTGTATCCATTAAGTATGTACCATTCTTTGTATATCAATTATACTTCAATAAAGCTACTTTAAAAGGCAAGAAGATGGGGAGCCTGGGTGGCTCAGTGGGTTAAGCCTCTGCCTTCGGCTGGAGTGGTGATCCTGGGGTCCTGGGATCGAGCCCCGCATTGGACTCTCTGCTGGGCAGGGAGACTGCTTCACCCCTCTCTCTGCCTGCCTCTATGCCTACTTGTGATCTCTGTCTGTCAAATAAATAAATAAAATCTTTAAAAATAAAGTCAAGAAGATGACAAGTATAATATTACAGGAAGAACAAGACAGTCTTCATTGAATATGTCTACCTATTTAAACAAAAAAACAAATGAAGAACCTACTAAGTGTATCTCATTGTTCCTGATAATATAAATGATGCAAAGACAGGTATTGTTCCTACCTTTATTATTCAAACTGTTTTTTTCTGGAATTAGGAAACCAAAAGTAAGCAAAGTTGATCTCAGCATTATTTTGTTCTGATATTTTGTTAATCTTTTTTAAGAAATTGAAATTAAACCTACTGTTCTTTCAATTTCCAATTTAGACTCTGCCCTCAAGTTCTTTCTCAACACACTATTAGAAGAAATCACTGACTCATCTGAACTTGACATCTCCTTTATATTTTTCTTATATTATTAGTCTTTCTCAGTCTGTTTTACTTCTCCAGATACACAGTTTCCTTTTTTTTTTTTTTTTTTTTTAAGATTTTATTTATGACAGAGAGATAGGGAGAGAGGAAACACAAGCACAGGGAGCTGGGGAGGGAGAGGCAGGCTCCCCCCTGAGCAGGGAGACTGATGTGGGGCCCCATTCCAGGATGCTGGGATCATGACCTGAGCCGAAGGCAGATGCTAACAACTAAACCACCTAAGTGCCTCAATATACAGTCTCCTAAATGGCAGATAGCAATGCCTGATTTATAGATGGGATACTTGCAAAATGCGGGATAGCTTTATTTTGCTTCTAGCTGTGTTTTGTTTTTACACTCATGGTATCTTGAGCTTGAATTTAGGCTCCAAGATTTACCACTTGGATGAATCTTGGGCAATTACTTTTTCATAAGCCTTAGTTTTTTGATTTGTAAAATGGAGATTATAATTTCACATAATCCATTTTTAAGTGTAAAATGAGATTATACCTACGATGTGCTTTAAACAATATCCAGTACTTGTTAGTCATTCAAAGAATGTTAGGCGTTTATATTAACTTTGTAATAGTATTATAACGCAGCACTGCATCATATGTGGAACGATCATAATAATCATCGTGAAACACATGGGGCGTATTTTAGAATACGTTTTGGAGTGATCATAAAACTATTAGTGATATTTCTGGTGATTTAGGACTATCCAAAATGAATACATGTATGTTTCATTTTTAATGACTAAAGTAGCATTTCTTCCTAGGACCACAATCCTCACATCCTCTTTCCACGGCATTATTGAAATTCCAGTCACACCATACTTTGTCAGTCTTGAAGCAAACACGGCATCTTAATACCTCTAGAATCTCCACTTACACTGCTCTTCTAGTCTTCTCTGTCCTCCTTTCCCCTCCTCTATTAAAGTTCATTTAAGTCTTACCCTCCCTCTGTTCTCTGTTCTCTCTCAGGAGAAAGAAATCCTTCCAGTGAGCATTCTTAAATTCTTGCTTCTTATTAAATTCTTGCTTCTTCTTATTAATTGCTTTCACATTTGCCTTATATTAGAGTATTATTTACATAACAGTATTCTCCTATTGACCTTGAGCTCATAGGAGAGAAGGAGGGAAGGAACAGTGTCTTATTGGCCCTGTTTCACATATTAAGCCACACAGCATATGTGTGTGTGTGTGTGTGTGTATATATATATATATATATAGTGCTCCACACTTCAATAAATTGAATAGATACCCAGTTCATAAAGGTGTCAGAATGTGTCAGGAAAATTTGACCACTGTGACATTTACCAGCAGGCATTTATTAGCTTTTAAGCATGGAGAGAAAAGGAGATAGCTCTCTCAGTATTATTGTTATGTGGAATCTCTCAAGAATTGTGCGCCTGCTTAGAGGCAGCACTGTACTACTACCTCCCTTCTGTGTTGCTGTTATACACTAACAGATTAATTCCTGTCTGGTGTTTGAGCTTCATTAGATTGTTTTTGATGACTAAACTAACATAGCTTGGAAGACCTTTTTATTGAATTTCTCAGACACTTAGAAGACTTGCCAAGGGGATTTTTGTACAAGAGCCAAGGCTTTTATTATAGTGGTAATTTCTCTCATGGTCCGGTGAGAGAAGACCTTTAATTTTTGCTTTGTAAAGCCACTATACAACAATATGAGAGGATGGGAGGTTGAATAATTTCTTTTGACATTTTTTTCTTCTTTTGCAGCACATGTTGGGATATTCAATGGTGTTTATCAAATGCCTACTAAAAGCTAGGTACTGTGCTATCTGTAATTTCATTTCATCCTCATACTGACCATAAATAGTAAATAATGTTATTAATGTTTTACAGTAGAATAAAGTGAATCAATTAAATTGTTTGAATAACATGTTGCATCCCAAATCTATGCTTTTGAGTTATAGGTGAGATTTTCCAAATAGAAGTCTTTGAATACTGAGAATGGTAAGATTTAGTTAAGATTACTGGAAAAAAATAAATACTATGGATCATTTGTCTATTTATGCTAATGTACTTAATTTCTTCTTTAGTGCCTAATTTTAAGAATATGTAAAATGCATTTATACATAAAGATAAAGATGATAATCACTCAGACTCTACCATGCAGAACTAACTAAAGATGATCCTTACTTTGTGTGGCTTCAAAAGGCAGAAATTTTAGTTATAATGGTTTATTCAATAACACACTAGTATCCCAAAGCATAGTTCAAATGTCAGTTACCATGGTATACTCCTAGAAGCAACTGCAAAAGGTACATACTTTCTTTTTTTTTCTTAAGTCCACAAATCGCTACATAAAAAAATGTGCACCATGATCAGTGATCAGTCACATTACTTCTTTCAAAGTCTGTCAATGATTGGACTCAACACATCCATTTTTACTTTATGCAAAGAAAGCAAAGCATGTAGTTGTTTTGCTTTAATGGAAAAGAAAAGTATTCAATGAAGATGGATGTGCAGAAAGGAAATAGAAAAATGATAATAGTGAAAGGAAAACTGGGTATGATTAGAACACATGAAAAGATTGACATAGAAGTTAAGAGCACCTTATAAAGAAGTAACGAGTAGTACACATATAACAGGAAACATTTAAAATACTATATAAATAACTTGAAGGGTCTTGAACTGAACATAAATGGAGTTACAGAATAAATAGCTGACCTTGGGAACACTGACATTGCCACTGTTCAAGAGAGTCTGGGCATGCAGCCTGAGAATTTAGTGAAAGTGAAGTTATTGACACAAATGTGGAAAGCTATTGTGAAGAAGAAGATGAAGATGACCCAGAGGAACGATAATGGCAAAAGCTTCTCATTAAAGAAAATCTCTGAGACACTTCATGACATTGGAAGTACAAAAGACAAAGTGTTAGAAGAAGATCTAAACAAAGGTTTATAGTGCACCCTGTATGGTATGTCATACAATGATAAGAAATTCTGCACTTTATAACACTACACCTGCTAATACTTTATATCAAGAGATCAAAGATTTAAATAAATTTCTAATGCTTTAATCAAAGTATACTTAATAAATACCATTTTATTATTTAATTCTTATTTCCCCATATATTTGTAATTGACAATAAGAGAGTTTTTAATGTTTTGATGAAAAAAATTAAAGATTATGGAACAATCATTAATTTTTCAATTGATTTTTCAGATCACTTTACAGTTTCTATGTAGTTATGTAGACATGTTTATGGCTCTGCATTACTGTGCAAGTGAGGGCTGACTTACTAGTTTTTTAAAAATATGTCTTCGTTTATATCTTTTTAAATTTCTTTTTCATGTAACATTTGTGACTCATTGCTGCTGAGAAATCTAACTTAGGTCAAAATTTTCAAGAAATATTCAACTTGAACAATTTACTGTCATCAAAACACTTTGTCCCATAGAGTTGCAAAATATCTATACAATCTGGGAATCTGAACATGGCAACTCCTTATAACATGGCAAATAACTTACTCACTAAGAATAAGTTAACCTCTACTGTGTGAATTCACTAAAAAATACCTATATTTAGTAGTCACTTTACCTTGCTCTACCCTATACTGAATACATTCACATTCTATGTTAAGTGTAGCTAAGAGATAAGTTTCAGTTGATTGATTGCTATAATATTATGCATTTTAGATACTTGATCATCTATTTTTAAATTAATACAGTGTCATATTTCCAAATCTGGTGGCCTCAGTTTTCTTCTGGCCCTTGAACAGTTTGTAAGCCTTCAGTTTTCAATACATCTAATGGATAAAAATGACTCAAAGCTAACTTAAAACAATGTGGTTCTCTTGACCATTGACCACTTAATTTTACCAAAGAAGATTTAATCACTACTAGCATGCTGTTTTAAGTTATGGCTATACAACACTGACTTTGGTTTAAATGATCTAGATATAGGTCTCTGATACTTAGATTCTGAATTGAACCCAGAACTATAATATCATAAAACTACAATAGCTACATTTTCTCCACTGTGAGAGTGGGGGCCATTTTATATTTCCCTTGATGAAATAATTACCTTTTTTATGGTTCCAAACAAGAAGTGAATCTCTCTCTTTTTTCATGACCTTTTTACATGACCTTTCCTGTACAAAACCACTGAGCAATGTTTGGTGTTGTAACTAAGTAATATAACACTTGTGCAAATTTCAGGTAAAATGGATATAATTACATAAACAAGTTACATTGCTTTATCTACTACATATTGTTCCATAAGCATTTATTTTCATAAGAACCACTCTTTAATATAGATACAGTACTGGCTCTATGATACATTACATGGATATATTATACTTTGTTTCTTGTTGGAGATTTAGGTTATATCAGATTTTAGCAACTTTAAACATAGCAGCAGACATTTATCTTTAAATCTGTGTTCATATTTCAGATTATTTGCTAAAAGTGAAATCACTAAATAAAAAATGATAAACATTTTTAAGGATATATATATATATATATATATATAATATTCTTTGGTAGGATATTCCTTATTTACCTAGATTTTAAGAAGTTTCTGGATGGATTTATAAACATAGGATCCCTCAGGTCATATTGGCATAAGAGTTCATGAAAATGATGTAGCAAGATTTTGTTTCTTCCTTCAACCTGTACATGGAGTATAAACATGAGCAGTGAAAAAGTTCAACTTCATGTTTCTATTTGGTAAAGGGTTATTTACCCTGGGCCTGGATGGCCCACTGGGTTAAGCCTCCGCCTTCGGCTTAGGTCATGGTCTCAGGATCCTGGGATTGAGCCCTGCATCGGACTCCCTGCTTCCTCCCACACTCTGCCTGCCTCCCTGCCTACTTGTGCTCTCTCTCTCTCTCTCTCTGTCAAATAAATAAATAAATATCTTTAAAAAAGCATAATACTATTTTACTTTTATATTTGTATTAAAGGTAAAAATCAGATTTCCAAGTGATGTGATTGGTCATTTTTAGTGTCAATTTCAAGAAAAAAATGTAATATTTGCTCTTCAATTTTTATTAGTTGAGGAAATAAACCAAGGATTATTGGTAGATTAAATCTCTCTACAAAGACTCCTCCACCTATTAATGGAACTGGTTTATCTGCTTTTCATTAATGTATAATCTATATAGCTTCTAGGTCCAAAAAATACCTATATATCACTAATATGTCATTGATCCATTAAACTGAGCCTGAGGATCAATATAAGAAAGACACTGAAAACAAAATAAAATATCCTACAGTAGTAATTGGAATTTAAAATAACATTTATGGATACTTTGAAGACCTGTGTTGTCTTGAAGCAAAGGTATTTTTCCCTAAGATTTGATAAGTATTTGCTATTTACTATGTATCTAGGGCATTTATCAGGACTCCCCACCCTGAGTAGCCTCTGAGATCCATTTATATTTCTCTCCAACACTAGGTCACTGCTAAAACCTCCACTTAGTTTTCAACCTCTAAGTGATTACTTTCTTTTCATCTCCTAATCTTTTTGATCTGGGTGGAATAAATATGAATTAGCAAAAACTTCAGGGAAAAAGCCAGGAAGAGGACCTAGAGGACCTTAATAATCAGATTTGATTTTAATTAATGTTAATATTTAAAATTTTAATTTTTAAATATTTAAAATTAATTTTAATATAAAGGTGTTAAATAAAATGACAAAATGAAGAATTGAACCAGAAAATTTTAATTAATTTTTAAAAAGGAAATTTAAACCCCCAAAATATAACAGTTAAAATAAAATTCAAATTGATAGATTTCCCAACAGAGAGGATACAACATTTTTTTAAAAAAATAGTGAACTTAAAGATCTGGCAAAAGAAATGTTCAGATTAAATCATAAAGATTAAAACTGACAAAAAACATGGAAAAGAGTTAAAGAAATGAAAGGGTGATTATTCCAGGTACTCAACAATATCAGCAGAGTCACAAAAGGGGGAAGGAGAAGGATTTGTGAAGATGAATTATTTGAAAAGATAAAACAATAGACTTTTGCAACATCAATAGATAATGACAAACCCTCAGTTTCACTATATTTTCAGAAATCCAAACAGAGAAAAGAAAAAGAAAAGCATATGGCTATAACTCTACTAAGTATCAAAGACAAAAATAGGAATAACGAACAAATACAGCAAATAGAAAACAGGAACAGATAGGTATTAATCCAACTATATCAATAATCAAATTGAATGTCAGTAAATTGATGTGTCAATTAAAGACAAAGATTGTCAAAGTGGATGAAAATAAAAAAACAAGAGTAACTATATTTTGTCTACAAGAAAAATATACCATACTACAAGAAAAATAAACAATGCAGGAATAGTCATATTAATTTCAAATGAAATAGAATTAAAAGTAAGAAAATTTATTAAGTAAAAAGAGGGGCATTACATAATGATAAAGGGATCAATTCTCCAAGACAACATAACAATACTTAGTAACTATGTGCCTAACAACAAAATGTGAGACTGCACGAGGCAAAAATAAATGGTAGTACTACAAGGAGAAATAGATGAATCCACCATCATCACTGTAGAATTTAACAAAGTCATCATGACAGTCTATGCAGAAAATCTTTAAAAAAACCTTACATGTCAAAAAATGGGCAGAAGATATGGACAGACACTTCTCCAATGAAGACATACAAATGGCTATCAGACACATGAAAAAATGTTCATCATCACTAGCCATCAGGGAGATTCAAATTAAAACCACATTGAGATATCACCTTACACCAGTTAGAATGGCCAAAATTAGCAAAACAGGAAACAACATGTGTTGGAGGGGATGTGGAGAAAGGGGAACCCTCTTACACTGTTGGTGGGAATGCAAGTTGGTGCAGCCTCTTTGGAGAACAGTGAGGAGATTGCTCAAGAAATTAAAAATAGAACTTCCCTATGACCCTGCAATTGCACTACTGGGTAATTATGCCAAAGATACAGATGTAGTGAAAAGAAGGGCCATCTGTACCCCAATGTTTATAGCAGCAATGGCCACAGTCACCAAACTGTGGAAAGAACCAAGATGCCCTTCAACGGACAAATGGATAAGGAATATGTGGTCCATATACACTATGGAGTATTATGCCTCCCTCAGAAAGGACAAATACCCAACTTTTGTAGCAACTTGGACGGGAGTGGAAGAGATTATGCTGAGTGAAATAAGTCAAGCAGAGATAGTCAATTATCATATGGTTTCACTTATTTGTGGAGCATAACAGATAGCATGGAGGACATGGGGAGATGGAGAGGAGAAGGGAGTTGGGGGAAATTGGAAGGGGAGGTGAACCATGAGAGACTATGGATTCTGAAAAACAATCTGAGAATTTTGAAGGGGCGGGGTGGTGGGAGGTCAGGGTACCAGGTGGTGGGTATTATAGAGGGCACGGATTGCATGGAGCACTGGGTGTGGTGCAAAAATAATGAATACTGTTATGCTGAAAATAAAAAATAAATTTAAAAAAAACTTGCAAAACTGTAATGAATGGAATCAAAGAACTAATAGAGAGAAATCTCATGTTCATAGACAATAAGACTCAATATTGTAAAGACATCAGCTCTTCCCAACTTGACCTATAGATTCAATACATCCAAAGCAAAATCTCAGTGAGTTATTTTGTAGATATTGATAAGCTGATTCTAAAGTTTATATGCTGAGGCAAAAGACCCAGAAGAGACAATACAATACTGAAAAAGAAGAAACAAGTTGGAAGACTGATACTAACCTAACTTCAAGACTCACTATTAAGGTATAGGAATCAAAAGAGTATGATATTGGTGAAAGACTAGACAAATAGATCTGTGGAACAGAACAGAGAGCCTGGAAAGAGAACCCCACAAATACAATCACCTGATCTTTGACAAAGGAGCAAAAGTAATACCATGAAACAAAGGCAGACTCTTCAATAAAGCATGCTGGAATAAGTAGACATCCACATGCAACAAAACAAATCTAAGCACAGACCTTATATCCTGTATAAATATTACTTCAAAACAGATTATACATCTGAATTTAAAATGAAAAATATTAGAAGATTCTTGGAAGATAACATAGGAGAAAACGTAGATGACTGCATATGGTGATGCCTTTATAGATCTAATACCAAGAGTGTGAACTCTGAAATAAATAATTAATAAACTAGACTTCATTAAATTAAAAACTCTGCTCTGGGGGCTCAGTGGGTTAAGCCGCTGCCTTCGGCTCAGGTCGTGATCTCAGGGTCCTGGGATCGAGTCCCGCATCGGGCTTTCTGCTCAGCAGGGGCCTGCTTCCTTCCCTTACCTTCTCTCTGCCTGCCTCTCTGCCTACTGTGATCTCTCTCTGTCAAATAAATGAATAAAATCTTAAAAAAAAAAACAAAAAAAACTCTGCTCTGCTAAGTCAGTGTCAAGAAAATGAGCATTGAAGACACAGCCCTCTATAAAACACTTGCAAAAGATAACTCTGATAGGGATGTTATATGAAATGTACAAAGAACACTTAAAACTCAACAATAAGAAAATAAGTAACACAATTTAAAAGTGGGCCAAAGACCTTAGAAGACACCTTCTCAAAGAAGATAAACCGGTGACAAATATGCAGATAAAAACACGTTTTACAGGGGCACCTGAGTATCTTGTTGTTGGCTCAGATTTTGATCTTGTGGTCCTGGTATTGAGCCCTGCATCAGGCAGCCTGCTCAGTGGAGTCTGCTTCTCCCTCTCCCTCTGACCCTTCCCCCCTGCTTGTGCTCTCACTCATTCTCTCTCTGACATGAATAAACAAAAAAAATCTAAAACAAAAACAAAGTAGTCTACATCATATGTTATCACAAAAATGCAAATAAAAATAATAATGAAAAAACACCCATGTCATCTGTTGTGATGCCCAAAATCTGAAATACTGACATCAAAAGCTAGTGAGGATGTGGAGCAACAGGAACTCTTATATACTGTTGATGGAAATGCAAAACTGTACAGATACTTTAGAAGACAGTTTGGCCAATCCTTATAAAACTAAATATATTCTTATGTTTGATGCAACAAACACACTCCTTAATATATATATCCAAATGAAATAAAAGCATATGCCCTATCAAAACCGGTACATAAAAGTTTATAGCAGCTTTACTCATAATAGACAAAACTTGGAACCAAGGAACATGTCCTTCAGCAGGCAAATGGGTAGATAAACTATTGTAACTCCAGACAATGTATTGTCTGTATAGTATTATTCAGTATAATATATATTATAACATATATAATATTACATAATATACATATAATAAAGTATATATAATAATATAATATATAGTACTATTCAGCACTACAATGAAATGAGCTATCAAGCCAAGAAAAGAGATGGGGGAATCATAAACTCATATTAAGAAGCTAAATTTGAAAATGTTACATTCTGTATGATTGCAACTATATGACATTCCGGAAAAGGCAAAATTTTGGACACAGTGAAAGGATCAGTAGTTGCAAGGAGTTAGGGGATAAAGGAAGGGATGAATAATTGGAACACAGATGATTTTTAGGCAGTGAAAATATTCTGTATGTTATAATGATGGATATGCCATTATACATTAGTCTAAAACAAGTGAATGGCCAATACCAAGACTGGACCCTAAT
Organism: Mustela nigripes; assembly: GCF_022355385.1. Lineage (NCBI taxonomy): Eukaryota > Metazoa > Chordata > Mammalia > Carnivora > Mustelidae > Mustela > Mustela nigripes. The sequence goes on from NC_081573.1 coordinate 38,681,118, forward strand.
GTAAGCTATGGACTTTGGATAATTAGGACACATTAGTGTAGGTTCATGCCTGATAACAAATGTACTATTTGGTGTTGATATTGGGAGAGGAGGGGCTATGCATGTAGCGGGGAGTATAAGGAAAATCTCTGTACCTTTTTTTCATTTTACAGAAGATCATCATAATGTCCCATGAGATCAAACATATGGTAGAAATAAAGGACAAAAATCAACTATAAAAAGTAGAGGTAAGACAACCTATTCAGAATGCCACAAAGCAGTTGAATATTAAAAATGATTCATTTTGCTTTTCAAATATGTTTGCTTTAAGTAATAACTTACTTATTACTAAAAAGCTCTGTTTGGTGCAATGAATTTTCACTAAGCCAACTTCATTCTTTAATGAGAAGCTACTCTGTGGCCCACTGAATAGCCACATCTTCTCTTATGCATGATTTTGTTCTGAGTCTTTTTTGGTAAATAGAATATATATTCTGACTTTTTTTTTTTTTTTTCCCTGTCACCATCTGGCCTTGGTGTAAGAAATCAATTCCACAGCAGCCATCGAACTCTGGTGCACTGAAAGGCATGTCCAAACTGTGCTTCTCTAAATATCTTTAGCACAAGTGACCTTTTGTTCTTGCAGAAACAGACTCAATTGGAACAAGAAGGAACCTGTCATGCCATTTCCCTGCTACAATATTCATTAGTTGGGGGCCATGATCTTCTGTGTCTCTACAGAAGATTCTTGTTAACAAGCCTCAAGTCAGCAATCTGCTCTTTCCCTGTGCCTCAGAAACATTTTTTCAGGATAACTAATTCTTAAATGAGCCTTTCTTGTGGTATTATCTTCTAACAGTTTTGGACACTGTTCCCTTCAACAGTAACTCTCTGCTGACAGAAAATACTATACTCTGTAGCATAACATTTAAACCCCCCACAGGCCCACCTTCACTGCTGACTCTGCCTTCTTGGGTACAGCAATTACTACAAAGTAGTTTAGTCACCCAGAACCTCTGCAGCTCTGGGTTTGATGTGTTTGTCCAGCAAAGTCAGGCCAAGGTCCTCCTAGAGCCAAATCTTCTGGGATTAAGACTTTTACTACTTTTTCTTCTTCTTTTTCTTCTTCTTTTTCTTCTTCTTCTTCTTCTTCTTCTTCTTCTTCTTCTTCTTCTTCTTCTTCTTCTCC